>NW_028317969.1:3662500-3812500 GCF_062004578.1 Staurois parvus
AGGCTAACACCTTCAGAGGATGCTGAATTATTTGTGACAGACTTGTGAGCTTTTCAAAAATTCAATTTACCAAAAATTCACAAAACTTCCCTTTTATGGAGGTCGATCATGAAAATGAGGTTTTATTAAAGTATATCTCATATAATGTTTAAGTTTGTAATTTCAGATGTCATTTTCAATATGTTTCAAAATGGGCAGCTTTTGTTAAAATGATACCATCTGATCCCACCATAAAGGTCCTTGTTGGGACACTTCCTGTTACAAGGTGACAACGCTCTGTCCCTGCCTCACTTTTGTGCTCTTGCGTGGTCACCAGGTCACATGGGCTTCTGATGGAGACTACAAGCCTCTGCTCAATGAAGTGACTGCTCTATGCAAGTGGTTGCAGTATGCAAGCATAGTCCACTCTTGTGGCTAACAGGAATCCCAACGTGAGAAATGTCATGTGGCCATCACTGAAGTGCATATAGGCAGGACTTTTCAGCAAAGAGGTTGCATGAGATTAGCAATGCTGAAATGCAAAAAAGTATTTTATTTATGTAGCACACGAAAACAAGAGCCGCTGATGATCTTAGTTCTATTCCCCCAATTAAAGCATGTTTCCACTGGCTCAAAGGAACAGTCTTTTTTTTTTCTAGGTTTTATTAGAACAAATTGGATGGGGATGAGAAGAGCATGTGTAGCATCCCTCTAGATAGCCAGGGGGGGCTAGTTGCTAATTAGTTAGAAAGGCTGAGCAGCAGCCTGGAAATAGTCAGCAGGGTCAAATTTGGGTCAGGGCTGAGAGGCTCTGCAGATCAGTTCCTTGATACCTCCCTCTGCTCTAGAATTTTGGAGAAGATTCTAGAAGCAGTGGGTGGGGGTGAGGAGGGGCTGATTTGCATACTCAGGGGATCCAGACCAATCCCCAGGCAGGAGGCTTGGCATGGGTTCAGGACAGCCCTGCTCAGCAGTAGGAGAGTTTGGGTGGAAGAGGTGAGAGAGGCAGAGGAGCCTGACGGGGCCCAGTGGGAAGGGGCCTATCGACAGGCCTGGAAAGGAGGATCACTCAGCCCCATCGATCCCCGGAGGGATAGACCACCTGTGGAGCCAGGGAAGAAGCCAGCCCAGCAGAAGGCTTGAGCATAGCTACCAACCCAGCCAGCTCACAGGCAAAGACTGGGTGAGTAATCCTGCACCCCCTGGGCCAGTTAAGGGAAAAAGAGCATTCTGGTGGGAAATCTTAGAGTGGCAGACACTGGATCCCCTTTCCCAGACAGCTAAAGAAGAGGGTTTATCTGGGCTCTGGGGTGGTACACCAGGAGAGACTGGAGAACTCTCCAAGAAGAGAAGTCCCTACCTTGAACTTGTGTATAGTTGCCAGAACGTTGTCTTCAGTTTACTGTTCCTTGGGCATCCCATACACCCCTTACCCCATCCAAGTTTTAAACCCTTTAATAAAATCACCAAAAAAGAAAGCTCAAGGACTGTTTATGGTCCCTGGAATGGTGTGAAAAATGTGTGTTGCCTGGCTGTGCAAGACTATAGGGGACCCAAATCTTCAGAAACTCCTAAGGAGGTAAGTGCTACACATGGGATATCCAAAAACTGAAGAACTGGACAACTTGAGAACTCTTTAACTATCTTGCTGAACTGTGAACTATGTCCCATTGAATCTCTATGCTGATAGTGACTAGTACTCCTTCCAGAGATAAAAAGCTACAGTCAATGATTTTCCAGCACTGGGGTCATTTACTCACACAGCTACAGAACCATCGGCTGCCTCCTATCGATATCCACCAGGCTCTTCCCAGTGAAGGAGATGTAGACTCACACCACCATAGGACACCTGGATTCTTTCCCACCAACTTCCTTCTGGTTCTCTCCAGTGAGCTCCTCCAGACCCAATTTTATTCCTTGAACTACAAGCTTTCAAATAGCCCCCCCCCCCCAGCTAAACCTAGTTGGGACCTCAGTGTCTTCCTCATTGCTCCTTCTAGTATTCCTGCACTAAGGGGCAGAGCCCCCTAAACAGGAGTCTCCTCCAGGAGGACTGGACCCAGAAACTCTCTCCTCCCTGCCTCAGGCCTCAGACTATATATGGGCTCTCCCACCAACTCACACCATCATAGAACACCTGGACTCTTTCCCACCAGCTTCCTTCTGATTCTCTCCAGTGAGCTCCTCCAGACCCAATTCTATTCCTTGAACTTCAAGCTTTCAAATAGGTCCCCCCAGCTAAGCCTAGTTGGGACCTCAGTGTCTTCCTTATTGCTCCTTCTAGTATTCCTGCACTAAGGTGCAGAGTCCCCGAAACAGGGGTCTCCTCCAGGAGGACTGAACCCAGAAACTCTCTCCTCCCTGCCTCAGGCCTCAGACTATATATGGGCTCTCCCACCACCATAGAACACCTGGACTCTTTCCCACCAACTTCCTTCTGATTCTCTCCAGTGAGCTCCTCCAGACCCAATTTTATTCCTTGAACTTCAAGCTTTCAAATAGGTTCCCCCCAGCTAAGCCTAGTTGGGACCTCAGTGTCTTCCTTATTGCTCCTTCTAGTATTCCTGCACTAAGGTGCAGAGCCCCTGAAACAGGGGTCTCCTCCAGGAGGACTGAACCCAGAAACTCTCTCCTCCCTGCCTCAGGCCTCAGACTACATATGGGCTCTCCCACCACCAACTGGACACACCTCCTCTGGGAGTCCCATAAATATTCAGGCTGGCCACTCTGTTCTTCCTTCCACTAGAATTCCATAATCCTCTAGAACAGCGTTTTTCAACCACTGTGCCGCGGCACACTAGTGTGCCGTGAGATATTGTCTGGTGTGCCGTGGGAAAAATTCCAATTTCATCCGCAACATGTGGCCTCGGCTCACAAATAGACCAATCGTTAGAATCTAATGATTGGTCTATTTGTGAGCCGAAGCGCATGTTACGGACTATAAATAGCTCCGGTGTCACTGTTACACTGACAGGAGAAGACATCGCAGTAGATCGCCGATGCGCAGAAGAGCACCGAAGGATCTGGACTCTGGAGGATTATCGCGGACTCAGCACAGAAGAGCGCTGAGTGATGGATCTGGAGGAGACAGGAGCAGAAGAGCGCTGACTGATGGATCTGGATGGAGTGTGACGGACAGCGGCTATCTGGAGGAGACAAGCGCAGTAAGTACTGAGTGACAGTGAGACAGGAACAGATACTGCAGTGATGGACAAATTTTTGAAAAGGAAAGAACTGGACTCTGAACAAAATTCGGAGCCGGATAAGAGCCCAAGTATGAGTGGGGATCAAAAGAAAGCAAAGATGGTTAGCTCAAGGAAATTCTCTGGCACAAGGCAATATAGCGAAAGCTATATTTCATTTGGATTTACTTTCACCGGAGATGCAAAGAAACCAACTCCACTGTGTGTGGTGTGTGGTGAAAAGCTATCTAACAGTGCTATGGTCCCAAGTAAACTTAAACGCCATCTCCAAACGAAACACCCTTCGCTTCAAAACAAGAATGCGGACTTTTTTGTTCACCTGCATGAAAACACGGAGAAACAGGCAACTTTCATGAGAAAAACCACAAAGGTAAATGAAAGAGCTCTTAAAGCTAGCTATCAAGTTGCTGAACTTATAGCCAAGTCAAAAAAGTCGCACACTGTGGCAGAGACATTAATACTTCCCGCCTGCAAAGCTATTGTAGAGGAGATGCTCGGACCTGAAGCAGCTAAGTCAATATAGGCACAGAGGTAAATTTTTTTAACATTTTCTAATGGTGGTGTGCCTCGTGATTTTTTTCATGAAAAAAGTGTGCCTTTGCACAAAAAAGGTTGAAAAACACTGCTCTAGAACACGGGGAAGTAATCAGAGAAGCATCTTGTGAGACACTGAGAAGATCTAAACAATCAACTTCTGCTCCATAGATTACAGCTAAATTTACCTAGCAGCCTAATCTACACTAGGAGAGCAATCATTTCTGATACACAGCAATTTAAAGTGGTACTAATTGCTCAGCACTTTTTCCTTAATGCATTATCTACCTTAAAAAGTAAAAAAAATGCTCTAGCTCCAGTTTACGCTTCTCCACCATCAAACACTTATCTATGGTCTGTTGTCACTGTTGCTAGCCCCCACCGATCTGTACCACCTCCCTGACTGGTTGTGGAGGCATGTACTGAGAGCAGCTGAGCCATAGGCTGCTGGTGAAATTGTTGAACGTAAGTCAGAGGAGTGAGCAGAGACGTGGTTTACTGAGTACTGCGTGTGTCTATGGATGCACACAGCATCGGTCAGGATGTCTCCTTAGCATCCGGTAGCTATAGTGACACCTGCACACAGGCATCAGGGGGGAGGCAGCTTGGAAATAAACCCCAAAACAAAAAAAAAGTCACTTTTACAACAGAAGACAAAGCCAGGACCTCCTCTTAAAAAAATAAAAATACAGGGATTTATATCACTATAGCAAACTAAATGTAATTAATTTCTGCACATTGCTATAGACCAGCTAGCTATGGTGGACCATACTTGTGCCATGTTTGTCAGCCCAATTGCTTGTAGCCTCCATCGGGGTCACATGTGGCAGAGTGACTACCCTGAAATAGGAAATGCCTGAGCAATGCCCTTCATGGCAGGATTGCCAGGTACTATTTAAACCAAAAGCTGAAGATTGAACAAGACTGAAAACAAATATTGAAATGACATCATGATTTTAAAGATTTCATGAAATTTTAGTGGTTGGGTTTAAATCTGACAATCTGTGTTGGGTGCCGGATTATATTTTTGCGGGGCTCTAATTTATTTTCTGTGTTTTTCATAATTAGGGCATTCAGTGGGTTTTGTGTTATAATTGCAGATGACCGTTTCCTATCTGTCTGCAGTGGACTTGGTTCAACCCCTGAGGATTACATAGGGTGTATTTCTGCTTCACTCAGGGCCGGTGCTTCCCCTGCTGCCTAGGGCGCACTACTACCTAGGGGCGCTTGGGCGCAGCACAGGCTGGCACTCTCTCTGTGTGGCCTATGGACCTCTTGTATGAATTCTTCATTTCTACGTGGAGTCTCCCTCTCCTCAAACACAGGGAATGATGGTATCTTTACTCTGCACAATTGTCTCACAGCCTGTCCACACACATGACCATTTGGTGTCTGGGGCCAGTGTAGCAGCTGAGCTGCTGCTTCTTACAGTGTTCCCCTCAGACGCAGTCCCTTACTGCAAGCCAACTGGTGGCTGCCGATCAATGTGGAGTTTTGTAACTCTTTTTTTTGGTTGGTTTCTCTCTCAGGTTAATACAGTTAATTTATATTTGGTTTATATATTTTGTCTTTGGTGCTGTGGCATCTTATGGCACTTATTTTTGCAAAATAAAAGAAATTCAGCAGTTTCATGTTTTGTTGATCTAATATTTTCTGTTTTAAAAATGTTGTATTCATTTTATTATTGGGGGGGGGGGGCACATGTAACAGGTCTTGCCCAGGGAGCAAAATAGACTAGCACCGGCCCTGGCTTCACTACACCAGTAGATGTCGGAGTAATAGGATATCAGACTGTACAAGATCTATATTGAGCTGGATGGTTCTGTATAGGCGGCTGCCTAGTAAACTGTTTGCTTTGACCGCTGTTGGTGACACACTAATGTAGCAGGCCTCATTCTCACTAATGCATACCCCCATAGCTCTCTTGCTTTGGAGGGCGCATGCTTATTCTGGATCATTAGCATGGTATAGTGGTTGTAAACCTCAAACATGAATTATGAACAAAGCATACCCTCTATAGGGTGTACTCAATCCAGAGCACTAAGGGCTCGTTCACACTAGGCTGTTTTGCCAACGCTTGCCAAACGCCCCTATAGCGTTTGGCAAGCGTTGGTCCGGTGTTTGCGGAGCGTTTTTAACGCTCGGCAAACGCTCCGCAAACGCCGCATGCGCGGTTTAGCGGCGGTTGCTAGGCGTTTGCCGAGCGTTAATAACGCCCCACAAATGCCTATAATGCAGTTTGAGTGGTGTTACCGCTCCGCAAACACCCCGCAACCGCACCGCAAACGCCGGCCGGCCGTTTGCGGAGCGGCACCATAGACGAGAATAGGAGGCTTCAAAGCCTCTTGACTCGACCAGAGGCGTCCGTTTTGCCGCGACGCAAACGCTCCTGTTAGAACAGCAGCATGTGCTGTAATGTGCAGAATTGGCAGAGGCGTTTGGGAAGCGGTAAAAACGCTTCCCAAACGCCTCTCTGCCGCCTGCACTCAAGGCTAGTGTGAACGTAGCCTAAGTGTCATTTCTGTCTGCTGCTTCCTTCCTCTGCTATCAGCATGAATCACTTCTGACAAGTTTTCCTGACACCAAGAGATACAAGGTGGCAGAGGAGGGTCCTCCAGCACACAGCCTGTGAATGACAACCTCAGCTCTCAGAACTCTCCTCACTGAGCTCCGCAGTGTGTAATTTCAGCTCTCTGCTCACTGTTTTCTGAAAGCTCAGACAAACTTTAGAAATTCCTAACTTGGGCTGTAGAGAAGAGAAGGCTCAGATAAATAGGTACAACTTATGTAGGAGGATTTGTTTAATCTCTGCATATCACCTGAGGCAAATCACTTCAATGGATATGTGTGAGGGTTTACAACCACTTTGACACTAACCATCCATTTAACCCTAGCACTTCCTGCAATCTTAAAGAGGAACTACACTGCCTCTGCCTCCCCCCCCCCCCATCCCCTTTAACTGATTTCCAAGTTTTACTGACACCAAAAG
Source organism: Staurois parvus (assembly GCF_062004578.1). Taxonomy (NCBI): domain Eukaryota; kingdom Metazoa; phylum Chordata; class Amphibia; order Anura; family Ranidae; genus Staurois; species Staurois parvus. The sequence continues at coordinate 3,669,206 of NW_028317969.1, forward strand.
GAAAGTGGTGACAGGGAATGGCTCTACAGCACACAGCCTGTGATTGAAAGCCTCAGCTCTGTTCCTTTGTGATGTGTGCCTGTGCAAACGCTGCACTTGGAAAGGATGTAGGGGACAAATGCCATGGATAAACAGGTACAACTTATGTAGGAGGATTTGTTTCTTCTCTTTGTATTACCTGAGGCCAGTCACTTCACTTGATATATGTAAGGGTTTAAAGCCACTTTAAAGGAGTAAATCATACAACATCCTAGCAAGGCAGGACAGGATGATAGGCATTATCCAACTTTAGTCAAACCTACAGGAGCACCTTACCTGCATAGGCAGTATATGTGTGTGTGTGTGTGTGTGTGTGTGTGTGTGTGTGTGTGTGTGTGTGTATATATGTGTGTGTGTATATATGTGTGTGTGTGTATATATGTAATGTGTATATATAATTTTTAATATAGATTTTCCTTTAGGCTAGGTTCTCACTGCTGCACACTTCCGGTTCCTACCAGATGCAGTCCAGTGTGTGTTTTGTTTTTTTTTTCCCACATGGACAATAGATTATATGAGTTTCAATGGCCTAGTTCACACCAGTGCAGTCAGTTCCAGTTCATTCCAGTGCAGAAAAAAAAGTAGAACATGCTGCATTTGTTCTGCACAGAACTGTACTGAAACGCAGCAAAAATGCACCAAAAGACATCAAGGTAATAAAACATACTGGAACGCATGTAAATTGCAAAAAAAGACTCAAACACCAATGCAGAAAGTAATTTGGAGTGAGTTTTTGTAGTGTGAATTGTAAGTAACAATGCACCTGGAATGTGTTTTTGTGGTGTGAACTGACCTTGCAAACGTTTTTGAATTTAGAATTTCAAGTGGATAGCATTACCAGCCATTGACCAAGGCTTTTTTAAAGCAGGACTCCATGGATTTTTTTTCCTCCCATGCAGTGGGGCTGTACCCGCACCAGTGGCATTGCTATAGGGGTGGGGGGGGGGGGTAACACCCAGGTGATGCCCGCCAAAGTGGTGACACCAGGGATCTTTCTCAGAATGTGCCAGAACCCGCCGCTCATTGCTGTCACTTCCACACACACAAGCCATGCTTCTGCAGGTGACAGTGCTCCTCTCCTGGTGCTGCTGCGCACAGCCCTCCCTGCCATGCAGGATCCCTTTGAGAGCAGAGGAGGGAGGGGTGGGGATGTGCACGGCCTCTCTACTATCCTGGCGGCAGGTCCTCCTGAAGCCCGCACACTGCTCAGTCTCCACACTCTGTAAGTTGTACAGTAGCTGCTCTTCGACAGCAGCCTCTCTCTCCTCTCTTGTGGCCAGTCAAGCATTCAGAACCTAACTTTTCACCCTGTACATAGCGAACTCTTCAGCCTTGTACCCTGTAGGTAGCTCACCCCTAAAATCCTGCAATCTGTACGTAGCTCACCCCTAAAATCCTGCAATCTGTACATAGCTCACCCCTAAATCCTGCAATCTGTATATAGCGCACCCCTGAGTCCTGCAATCTGTACGTAACGCACTCCTAACTCCTGCAATCTGTACATAGCTTTTCCCTGATTCCTGCAATCTGTATGTAGCTCACCCCTGAGCCCTGCAATCTGTATGTAACTCACCCCTGACTCCTGCAATCTGTACGTACCACATGCCTGACTCTTGCAATCTGTACGTACCGCACTCCTAACACCTGCAATCTATACGTACCGCACGCCTAACTCCTGCAATCTGTATATAGCGCACCCCTGAGTCCTGCAATCTGTACGTACCGCACTTCTAACACCTGCAATCTGTACAAAGCTCACCCCTGAGCCCTGCAATCTGTACGTAGCGCACCCCTGAGCCCTGCAATCTGTACGTAGCGCACCCCTGAGCCCTGCAATCTGTACGTAGCGCACCCCTGAGCCCTGCAATCTGTACGTAGCGCACCCCTGAGCCCTGCAATCTGTACGTAGCGCACCCCTGAGCCCTGCAATCTGTACGTAGCGCACCCCTGAGCCCTGCAATCTGTACGTAGCGCACCCCTGAGCCCTGCAATCTGTACGTAGCGCACCCCTGAGCCCTGCAATCTGTACGTAGCGCACCCCTGAGCCCTGCAATCTGTACGTAGCGCACCCCTGAGCCCTGCAATCTGTACGTAGCGCACCCCTGAGCCCTGCAATCTGTACGTAGCGCACCCCTGAGCCCTGCAATCTGTACGTAGCGCACCCCTGAGCCCTGCAATCTGTACGTAGCGCACCCCTGAGCCCTGCAATCTGTACGTAGCGCACCCCTGAGCCCTGCAATCTGTACGTAGCGCACCCCTGAGCCCTGCAATCTGTACGTAGCGCACCCCTGAGCCCTGCAATCTGTACGTAGCGCACCCCTGAGCCCTGCAATCTGTACGTAGCGCACCCCTGAGCCCTGCAATCTGTACGTAGCGCACCCCTGAGCCCTGCAATCTGTACGTAGCGCACCCCTGAGCCCTGCAATCTGTACGTAGCGCACCCCTGAGCCCTGCAATCTGTACGTAGCGCACCCCTGAGCCCTGCAATCTGTACGTAGCGCACCCCTGAGCCCTGCAATCTGTACGTAGCGCACCCCTGAGCCCTGCAATCTGTACGTAGCGCACCCCTGAGCCCTGCAATCTGTACGTAGCGCACCCCTGAGCCCTGCAATCTGTACGTAGCGCACCCCTGAGCCCTGCAATCTGTACGTAGCGCACCCCTGAGCCCTGCAATCTGTACGTAGCGCACCCCTGAGCCCTGCAATCTGTACGTAGCGCACCCCTGAGCCCTGCAATCTGTACGTAGCGCACCCCTGAGCCCTGCAATCTGTACGTAGCGCACCCCTGAGCCCTGCAATCTGTACGTAGCGCACCCCTGAGCCCTGCAATCTGTACGTAGCGCACCCCTGAGCCCTGCAATCTGTACGTAGCGCACCCCTGAGCCCTGCAATCTGTACGTAGCGCACCCCTGAGCCCTGCAATCTGTACGTAGCGCACCCCTGAGCCCTGCATCCTGTTTGTATCGAAACTCCTGAACCCTGTACATAGTGCACTCTTGAGTTCTGCACCCTGCATTCACTGTATCTGGTCTCCCCGGACCCTGCATTCACTGTATCTGGTCTCCCCGGACCCTGCATTCACTGTATCTGGTCTCCCCGGACCCTGCATTCACTGTATCTGGTCTCCCCGGACCCTGCATTCACTGTATCTGGTCTCCCGGGACCCCTCATTCACTGTATCTGGTCTCCCGGGACCCCGCATTCACTGTATCTGGTCTCCCGGGACCCCGCATTCACTGTATCTGGTCTCCCGGGACCCCGCATTCACTGTATCTGGTCTCCCGGGACCCTGCATTCACTATATCTGGTCTCCCTCAAACACACAACATGGAAATGCAATTATTTTAGTAAATATAAACTGCTAAATAACTTTTCTCATCAGCAGATAGAGCAATCTTGTGACTTCATCTGTGTCTAGCTGAGCACTGGTTAAAGCTTGTAGGAGGAGTTTTCATTCTTCTCCAGGAGGATGCATGGCCCCTGATCTCTGTCTGGACAGTGCTGATTGGCCCTGTGCTGATCACATGCACTCTACCAAGAAAAAAAAATTCCTTTTGAGCAATACTCATCAAACTGAGCATGTGTAGAGTGACTGCACACTGTATGTTTTATCAGGAAATAAGAGGGGGACACTGGAAGAAGGGTAAGATCAGAGAAGTCAGGATCAAATAGCCTTTTTACACAATGCAGAGGATTAACCCCTTAGGTTCCACAGTGAGAATAACAAGCATGCTTTACTGCATCTACAGACTGATTGTACTGTTGTGGGTTTAGTAACACTTTAACACATGCACAGCCCCACTGCATAGAGTGAGAAAAATGTTTGCCCGGAATTCTTCTTTAATACTTGTTGCTAACACATTATGAGCCTCCCAACACAGAAAAAAATGTTCAAATCTTATTTTAGGGGGAACCATGGCACATGCATTTTAGTGCATTCAAACATGTTCTTTAAATAGTGTAATGGGCCTTCCGACTATGTAACCCATGTGGTAAAATTCAGCATTTTCCTGCATAGGCTAGTGACAAGGAGTAGTGCTATGCATGTTTCAGCGCATCACATATGGAAGAAAAATATATTTGAAATAGTACAATTTTGGTCATATTCAATATATTTCAATAAATATATATAAATATACTGTACGTTGAAATGCGTTTTATTACAAATTATGTGAAAAATATTTTTAAAAATACATTTCAAATATACTGTATGTCTTCAAAAAATTTAGATTTTTTTTAAATATATGTAAAAATATATGTTAAAATGACTTTTTTTATATGTTTTCCATTGTCATCTGACCGCCCATTGAGGAGAGCAAGCAGCTCTGTTTCTTCTCTGCAGCAGCGGAACGGACACAGAGCCGTCATCTGCTTGCTCCTGCTGAGCAATCGGATCTGCTAAACGGGTCCGTCCCGTGTGAAAGGACCCTAAGACATTCAGTGGCAGCAACACTTTTATTTTTTCCTGTCATGATGGGGTTAAAAAAAAATCCCTTTCTAATACAAAAACAGCAAACAATCACTACTATAAGGGGTTTCTTTTTATTGTGAAACAGTGAAATTATATATTATATAGGATGCCTGCCTTTACACCAGTGTTTCTCAACTCCAGTCCTCATGGACCCCCAAAAGGTCATGTTTTCAGGATTTCCCTCAGATGAAACAGCTGTGGTAATTACTAAGGCAGTGAAACTGATCAAATCACCTGTGCAAAATAATGGAAATCCTGAAAACATGACCTGTTGGGGGTCCATGAGGACTGGAGTTGAGAAACACTGCTTTACACGTACATGAACTTTAATACCATCCCAGTCTTAGTCCGTAGGGTTCAATATTGAGTTGGCCCCGCCCTTTGCAGCTATAGCAGCTTCAACTCTTCTGGGAAGGCCGTCCACAAGGTTTAGGAGGGTGTCTATGGGAAGGTTTGACCATTCTTCCAGAAGCACATTTGTGAGGTCAGGCACTGATGTCGGGGGAGGAGGCCTGGCTCGCAGTCTCTACTCTAATTCATCCCAAAGGTGTTCTATGGGGTTGAGGTCAGGACTCTGTGCAGGCCAGTCAAGTTCCTCCACCCCAAACTCACTCATCCATGTCTTTATGGACCTTGCTTTGTGTACTGGTGCACAGTCATGTTGGAACAGGAAGGGGCCATCCCCAAACTCTTCCCACAAAGTTGGGAGCATGAAAGTGTCCAAAATGTCTTGGTATGCTGACGCCTTAAGAGTTCCCTTCATTAGAACTAGGGGGCCAAGTCCAACCCCGGAAAAACAACCCCACACCATAATCCCCCCTCCACCAAACTTTACACTTGGCACAATGCAGTCAGGCAAGTACCGTTCTCCTGGCAACTGCCAAACTCAGACATGTCGATTGGATTTCCAGACAGAGAAGCTTGATTGGTCACTCCAGAGAACACGTCTCCATTGCTCACTGCATCTGACGCTTTGCATTGCACTTGGTGATGTAAGGCTTGGATGTAGCTGCTCGGCCATGGAAAAGCACTCCATGAAGCTCTCTATGCACTGTTGTTGTGCTAATCTGAAGGCCACATGACATTTGGAGGTCTTTAGCTATTGACTCTGCAGACAGTTGGTGACTTCTGTGCACTGTGCGCTTCAGCATGCACTGACTCCACTCTGTCATGTTACGTGACCTACCACTTGGTGGCTGGGTTGCTGTTGTTCCCAGTTGCTTCCACTTTGTTATAATCCCACTAACAGTTGACCGTGGAATATTTAGTAGCCAGGAAATGTGACGGATGGACTTATTGCACAGGTGACAACCTATCACGGGACCACGCTTGAAGTCACTGAGCTCCTGAGAACGACCCATTCTTTCACAAATGTTTGTAGAAGCAGTCTGCATGTCTAGGTGATGATTTTATACACCTGTGGCCATGAAGGTGATTGGAACACCTGAATCACATGATTTGGAGTGCGGGCCCAATATTTTTGCCAATATAGTGTATATATGAATATTAACAATAATATTAAATAAAACCAGAAGTTGGATATACAGGGTATTTTAACAGGGAGTCAGACACGAAGGGTGGAGGGGGAATATAAATCTTTTTATTAAAGTGGTACTAAAGGCTGAGGCTTTTTACTATGCGACCACATGTATACAATGTCAACAAAGCTGCTATGAATTAATCTGATTCCTAACAGCTCTGCATCCCTTCCTAGTGAGCTGTTACCCACAGCTCTCACATGGTACATGGGCAGATCACAGCACCCTGTACCATGTAATTAGTTGTAGCCAATCACAGACCACTAGTATTTTTGAACTGTCATGAACTTAACCCATTTATGAAAATTCAAAGCAAGCATGGCACTGCAGGTACCTGCAATGCAAAGTATAAAAAAATGAAAAAAAAAATTACACACACACACACACACACACACACACACACACACACACACACGCCCTTGCGTCTCTTTCTATTAAGGGCAGAGGGGAGATTTAGAGTCTAAAAGATCCCAGATTTCTCAGAAAAGAGAGTACCTGTCACTGCCTATTGCTATCACAGGGGATATTTACATTCCCTCTGATAACAATAAAAGTGATAAAAAAAAAAAGACAGTGTAAAATGTAGAAAAAGCAAAATAAATAATGTAAAAAAAATTGCAACAAAAAATAAAATCTTCCATGGACCCAACATGCCTCTCAGCAAATTCGCTGGTGTGTCTACTTTTCAAAAAGGGGTCATCTGGGGGTGGGGGGGATTTGAACTGTCCTAGCAATTGAGCACCTCAAGAAATGTGATAGGCAGTCAGAAAGTAAAAGCTGTGTAAATTCCAATATGTACACCATACTTTGTAAATTCTATAACTTTAACACAAACCAATTAATATACACGTATTGGGATTTTTTTTTTACCAAAGACATGTAGCAGAATAAATTTTGACCTAAATTTATGACTAAATTTGAGGATATTTTGTATAACAGAAAGTAGAGCATCTTTATTGGAGGGCAAGTGAAACATCAGGGATCTTGATGTCTAATAAAGTGGACCTGTCACCAAAAATATTCATCACATAGGGGACCTTTTGTCCCTTAGTTAATGAAACAAGTTTAGCAATTATCAGTTAAAGCAGCGCAGTGCTGAATAGCAGCAAACGGCCTGGTCATGAAGGGGTAAACCCTTCTGGAGCTTAACTTAAATAAATGTTTCATTGTAGCACACTTGGTATCTCTCGCTTTTATCAGAATTCCTACTGTAAATTCACCTTTCATATTCAACTGTATTCACCTTATTTTTCTCTGGGTAGCAGTCAATGGAGTGCTCCAGAAATGTCACGCAGGGTAGTAGAAAAGGGCCGCGACATTGTCATGTTCTGCAGGCCGTCACTTTTAACTTGTCATGCCGTTGTACAATCCACTCTGACCCATCTTATACCATGCAGTGTACAAGTCTATGCATCTACAGTAACCCCTGATGTTCTTCTTTGTGTTGCCATGGTGACTGTGATGTCTGCGATATTGTCCGTCTGAGCGTTTCTACAATCAATGGAATGATCCTTGTAGAGGTTTTCATCTGCAAATTTAAGAAAACATGGATTCCTGGACAGCACCAGTTCAAATTTACAGTATTACCTACCATACTTATGGCTCGGTCACATGTGCAGCCACCCTTGCTGTTTCTCTAGTGCAGGGGTGTCAAACTCAATTTCATCGCGGGCCACATCGCGATTACGGTTGCCTCCAAAGGGTCGTTTGTATCTGTAAGACCAGACCCTCCATTACATCACATGTCAAGAGTGCCCCGCCCTCCCTTACATCATAGTGCAGGCCCCTTACTTTGTCCTGCTGCTGGGAAGAAGCTGGTAAGGAGAAAGTCCAGGGTCTGGAGGAGGACCAGAGGAGGTCTGGAGTCAGCTGCTAGAGACTGCTGAATGCAACATGGGGTGCTGAGGCTGCACAGAGAAACACAGGATTTAACGTGGGAAGTTCTGTCCTCCTCTCTACTTCAGAATGCTGAGACAAGGTGAGGCACAGACGAGGGGGGTGCCATAGGTGCAGGAGAGGTGCAAGGGCCAAATGTAATGGTCTGGTAGGCCTGATTCGGCCCGTAGGCCATTGTGTTTGACACATGTGCTCTAGTGGATTGCTTTTCAAAGGGCAGTTGACAGAAAGCTGAGAGGTGATATGTCACCTCCTTGTTGCCTGTTTGAACCTTGAAAACCCTGTACCACAGTGCGGCAACCATGTGCATTACCTGTGGTTGAAGGGCAGTTGCCTTGAGACAGAGATGCCGGGCTAGTGCTATCAATAGCAGGGACAGGTCACCAATAGAAGGCAGGGGACCCCTATGGTTTCAGAATGCCAGGTCACAAGTGCGACCTTTGCAACCATGGTAGTTCTGCCATTGCATTGAACCCTTATATGGAGTTTCCTGGTCTTCTGGTGACATATCTCTTGCTTTCTACCACTGTGGGGGTGGGCCCAAGAATATAGAAAGGGGACCCACTGCAGAACATGTGAAAGAGTCCCACCGTGGGGCTGTAATAAGGAGCCCCGCAACAGGAGTAAAGGGCCCCTGGATCAGTGGGGAGAGCAGCGGTACCAAAGGAGAGGGCCCCGGGACCGATGGAAAGAGGGTCATGGGGGCCCTTTAAGGTTTCTTGCAATGGGGCCCTGATAGTTCTAGTTACACCTCTGGGTCAAGACCTACCAAAAGTGGTCCAAGGAAGGAAAACCAGTGAAGCGGTGACAGGGTCATGGATGACCAAGACTCATGGATGTACAAGGGGAGCGAAGGCTGGCCTGTGTAGTCCAATCCAATAGAAGAGCTACTGTAGATCAAATTGCTGAAAAAGTTCATGCTGGTTCTGATTGAAAGATGTCGGAACACACAGAGCATCGAAGTTTGTTGTATATAGAGCTGCATTGCGGCAGACCGATCAGGGTCAGCATCGCAGTTTGTTGTGTATAGAGCTGCATTGCGGCAGACCGGTCAGGCTCAGCATCGAAGTCTGTTGTGTATAGAGCTGCACTGCGGAAGACCGGTCAGGGTCAGCATCGAAGTTTGTTGTCTATAGAGCTGCACTGCGGCAGGCCGGTCAGGGTCAGCATCGAAGTCTGTTGTGTATAGAGCTGCATTGCGGCAGGCCGGTCAGGGTCAGCATCGAAGTCTGTTGTATATAGAGCTGCATTGCGGCAGGCCGGTCAGGGTCAGCATCGAAGTCTGTTGTGTATATAGAGCTGCATTGCGGCAGACCGGTCAGGGTCAGCATCGAAGTCTGTTGTGTATAGAGCTGCATTGCGACAGACCGGTCAGGGTCAGCATCGAAGTTTGTTGTGTATAGAGCTGCATTGCGGAAGACCGGTCAGGGTCAGCTTTGAAGTTTGTTGTGTATAGAGCTGCATTGCGGCAGACCGATTGGGGTCAGCATCCGGGGCGGACTGACAACTAAACAAGATGAATTTTGTTATGTCTGTGGCAGGGGTGTCCTGACAACTCATGGGGCCCCCGGGCAATAGGGGATCATGGGGCCCCTGTGTCCTTGCCCAAACTCAAAAAAGCCTATGAAAAAGGTACCAGGGGCATCTCATGGGGCCCCCTACTGGCCCTGGGGCAGTGCCCGAGTTTACAAATGGTCAGTCCGCCCCTGGTCAGCATCGAAGTTTGTTGTGTATAGAGCTGCATCGCGGCAGACCGGTCAGGGTCAGCATCGAAATCTGTTGTATATAGAGCTGCATTGTGGCAGACCGGTCAGGGTGTCCAAAGCCAAAAGTTCCTTTGTGAAAAAAAAAAGTTTAATATGGGTACAGTGTAGCATGACCGCGCAGTTGTCATTCAAAGTGCAACAGCGCTGTAAGCTGAAAATAGGTCTGAGCGGGAAGGGGGTAAGAGTGCCCAGGAGGCAAGGGGTTAAAGTCTATTAAGAATTTCAAAAACAATGTGACAACTCTTATACTAAACTGCAAGGTTAACCGGCTTGCCAGACAGACTAGTCACATGACACTCTCAGAGACAACCAATTACTACTCCTCCCACCCTCTCCGTTTCCAACAAAAATATAAAAGTGCGAAAACTTTTTAAGAACCCTTGTGTTTTTTTTTTTAAGTAAGCAGTCTAGGTTTCTCATTTGACTCAGTATCAGCCTCTTGCACTCCCTGTACAGCAAAGCTCAGACTGGAGGAAGGAAAAGCAGTGCAAACAGCCAGTCAGTTGTGCTGCAGTGATCATGTGCCAATAAAGGACACGTTGATAGTAGGAGAGAGCAGAATGACAGTGAAATTAGCTCCTCATTTTACGGTTTCTTGTTTTACTGTACAGGCGCAGGCTGGGGGGAGGGAATAGACCTATAAAGCCCCGTTCACACTTCAGTTCGATATACAATTTGAGGCTTCATTAGTTCAATGCTTGAGACTCTTTCCAATATATTAAGTGGTGCCCATTCCCAGTGTAGTGTCACTTGTCGCTTGTTGGACATTTTGGCCCCAATAGACTTTGATGGTACGTGTTAAGTTTTACTTATAGATCTTGTACACTTTTGCATGTCTTTGTTGTTTTAACTATAGGTATTAGTTGTATTCCCTGTGTTGTTTGATTGCCTTGTCTTGTATGTAATGATGGGTTCACATGTCGTAGCTGCAGTTTGTACTGTCATGGCCGATCAGTTCCTCTATGTCCATGTATTCATCCACCTAGCTTGTCCCTAGGGGCAGACAACTTCTTGTTCCGGGTAACAATCCATGCCTCATCACTTCCTCTGTGTTGCATGTGTTGTGGGACTGATGTGATGAAATACATCTCTTCCCTTCATTGCTCTGCCTGCTTGTGTCTGTGTCAGATCAAATTACTGCCTAGCTATCGCCTGTAAAGCACTGGACTGAGCCCTGGTTCACACTGATGAGGTTCGGAATTTGCACCCCGTTCATGCAAACCGCTGCAGGTGTGTATGTTAAGTTAACAACACCCCGAAAGCGTTCCACAAAATGTGGTGCGATGTGCAGAATTGGATAGCATTGGTGTGAATACCCATGCGATCCGATTCTAGTGCGGTCCAAAAAAAGGGTCCTGCACCTTTTTGGTGCAGGTGCGGTGCGATTGGAGCCATACAATGCAATTATTTTAGTAAATATAAATTGCTAAATACCTTTTCTCATCAGCAGTTATAACAGTCTTGTGGCTTCTATCAGTGTCCAGCAGAGCACTGGTTAAAGCTTGTAGGAGGAGTTTTCATTCTCCTCTGACTGTCCTATGAGGCTGCATGACCCCTGACCCTCTGTCTGGACAGCGCTGATTGGCCCTGTGCTAATCACATGCACCCTCCCAAAGAAAGAAACTAGCAATACACACCATACTTGGCATGTGCAGAGTGACTCCCAGAGTCAGCAGATGGATTGGAGACCGTAGAAGAGTAGAATGACACAGTGAAATTACATGATCACTCTTGTGCAGGTTAAAAACACAAGGAGCAGGTAGGAAGGTTTACAATACCTTTAAAGTGTTACTAAACCCCGGACCCTGCATTCACTATATCTGGTCTCCGAGGACCCCACATTCACTATATCTGGTCTCCCAGGACCCTGCATTCACTATATCTGGTCTCCCAGGACCCTGCATTCACTATATCCGGTCTCCCCAGACCCTGCATTCACTATATCTGGTCTCCGAGGACCCCACATTCACTATATCTGGTCTCCCAGGACCCTGCATTCACTATATCTGGTCTCCCAGGACCCTGCATTCACTATATCCGGTCTCCCCAGACCCTGCATTCACTATATCTGGTCTCCCCAGACCCTGCATTCACTATATCTGGTCTCCGAGGACCCCGCATTCACTATATCTGGTCTCCCAGGACCCTGCATTCACTATATCTGGTCTCCCAGGACCCTGCATTCACTATATCCGGTCTCCCCAGACCCTGCATTCACTATATCTGGTCTCCAGGACCCTGCATTTACTATATCCGGTCTCCCAGGACCACGCATTCACTATATCCGGTCTCCCAGGACCCTGCATTCACTATATCTGGTCTCCCAGGACCCTGCATTCACTACATCTGGTCTCCCAGGACCCTGCATTCACTACATCTGGTCTCCCAGGACCCTGCATTCACTATATCTGGTCTCCCAGGACCCCGCATTCACTATATCTGGTCTCCCAGGACCCCGCATTCACTATATCTGGTCTCCCAGAACCCTGCATTCACTATATCTGGTCTCCCAGGACCCTGCATTTACTATATCTGATCTCCCAGGACCCTGCATTCACTATATCTGGTCTCCCAGGACCCTGCATTCACTATATCTGGTCTCCCAGGACCCTGCATTCACTATATCTGGTCTCCCACAGTACACACAACATGGAAATATTTATTTTTGGTAAATGTAAACTACTAAATACCTTTTCTCATCAGCAGTATATAGCAGTTTTGTGACTTCTATCAGTGTCCAGCCAAGCACTGGTTAAAGCTTGTAGAAGTTTGCTTTCTGCTCTAGGAGGATGCAGAACCCCTGACCTCTATTTGGGCAGTGCTGATTGGCTCTGTGATAATCACATGTACTCTCCCAAGAAAAAAAAACCTCTCTAGTTCTACACAACAAACTGAGCATGTGCAGAGTGACTCCACATGATATGTCTTATCAGGAGTTAAGAGGTGGACACTGGAAGAAGGGGAGAATCATAGAAGATAGGATTAAACAGTGTTTTTACACAATGCGGAGGATTAACCCCTTAGGTTCCACAGTGAGTATAACAAGCATGCTTTACTGCATATATAGATTAAATTTACTGTTGTGGGTTTAGTAACACTTTATTATTATACAGGATTTATATTATTATTATTATTATTATTATACAGGATTTATATTATTATTATTATTATTATACAGGATTTATATTATTATTATTATACAGGATTTATATTATTATTATTATTATTATTATTATTATACAGGATTTATATTATTATTATTATACAGGATTTATATTATTATTATTATACAGGATTTATATTATTATTATTATACAGGATTTATATTATTATTATTATTATTCAGGATTTATATAGCGCCAACAGTTTGCTCAGCACTTTACAATATAACGGGAGACAATACAGTAACAATACAGTTCAATACAAGAGGGATAGGAGGGCCCTGGTCCTGGGAGCTTACAATCTAGGAAACTTTAAACTCAACGCTTTCCACATTGATTGATGGCTTACTCGGTACCACATTCTACAGGCTCGCATTATTTAGCATTTGACATGCATTTGAAGCGCAGGTCATCAAAATCCTATTGACTTTAGCTGAGCAGTAGACATGACGGTTCGTCGGGTGAGATCGGCTCGCATTGTATTTCTCTGGATGCAGCATGTCCTATTGAAGTTCATTTGAACTGCAGTCAAAGCAAATCAATGGCAGCCCTATCTTGCAAAGCTCTGTGTTTACCATTTGAGCGCATACATTTGCGTTTGAATAGAAAGCGTAATGTTTGAAAAAAAAAAAAAAAATGCCCGCTGGCACGAGCCCTACTACAGCCATTAATGAACGGCAGACAGTTACACACCATGGACTGATCCCACTTCCTATTCTTGTTTCTTCCCGCGTTCCTCTGAGTTCTGACACCTCATTGTAAATGTGAGCGCTCTCCGTGCCTGCACCTTCACCGTGATTGGCAGCCTTGTTCTGGAAGCAGGCATGTTTGTGTGTGTCTGTCATCTGTACATGAGAGATCGCAGTCAGACATGTTTATGCAGGAGTACTGAGAGCCTGCTCATTGAACCGTGACGGAGAAGCCCTGGCTTTTTAGAAAGGTTACTCTGTGTGGTTTTAAAGGTTATTCTTTAAGGATTTTGTATTTTTTGTTTGTATATAACGTCTGTATTCGACCGCAGGCACGATGCCGCAGGCAGCCCAAGAGAACAGAGATCAGTTTTTAAAAAATCATGCAACATATGCTAAACTTAACCCTCGTTCAGACTGCATGTGGATTAGAAATCATGATGTGAAAGTTGCATGTAAATGTGACTTCGGGTGCGACCTGCAGACATCAGTGCAACTTCAAGTACAGATGTCTATGAAAGTTGCACCCGAAATCGATAAAAGTTGTGCAGGAACTGCTGTTCAAATCGGTGTGACTTTGATTAGAATGGTTCCTTTGACAATCACTGGATGCAATTTGAATGGTCAAGTCACAGCAATGTGAACCATTTACAGTTACCATAAATAAGAGGCATGGATTGGGGAACTGGAGGAAGTGCAGAGAAGGGCAACCAAACTGATAAGAGGCATGGAGGAGATCAGCTATGAGGAAAGATTAGAGGAACTGAATTTATTCTCTCTTGAGAAGAGGAGATTAAGGGGGATATGATCACCATGTATAATACATAAGGGGGGATATGATCAACATGTATAATACATAAGGGGGATATGATCTCCATGTATAATACATAAGGGGGGATATGATCTCCATGTATAATACATAAGGGGGGGTATGATCACCATGTATAATACATAAGGGGGGATATGATCTCCATGTATAATACATAAGGGGGGGTATGATCACCATGTATAATACATAAGGGGGGATATGATCTCCATGTATAATACATAAGGGGGAGATATGATCTCCATGTATAATACATAAGGGGGGATATGATCTCCATGTATAATACATAAGGGGGGATATGATCTCCATGTATAATACATAAGGGGGGATATGATCTCCATGTATAATACATAAGGGGGGATATGATCTCCATGTATAATACATAAGGGCGGATATGATCTCCATGTATAATACATAAGGGGGGATATGATCTCCATGTATAATACATAAGGGGGGATATGATCTCCATGTATAATACATAAGGGGGGATATGATCACCATGTATAATACATAAGGGGGGATATGATCTCCATGTATAATACATAAGGGGGGGATATGATCTCCATGTATAATACATAAGGGGGGATACGATCACCATGTATAATACATAAGGGGGGATACTATCACCATGTATAATACATAAGGGGGATATGATCACCATGTATAATGCATAAGGGGGGATATGATCACCATGTATAATGCATAAGGGGGGATGTGATCTCCATGTATAATGCACAAGGGGGGATGTGATCTCCATGTATAATGCACAAGGGGGGATGTGATCTCCATGTATAATGCACAAGGGGGGATGTGATCTCCATGTATAATGCACAAGGGGGGATGTGATCTCCATGTATAATGCACAAGGGGGGATGTGATCTCCATGTATAATGCACAAGGGGGGATGTGATCTCCATGTATAATGCACAAGGGGGGATGTGATCTCCATGTATAATGCACAAGGGGGGGGGGATGTGATCTCCATGTATAATGCACAAGGGGGGGGGATGTGATCTCCATGTATAATGCACAAGGGGGGGGGGATGTGATCTCCATGTATAATGCACAAGGGGGGGGGGATGTGATCTCCATGTATAATGCACAAGGGGGGGGGATGTGATCTCCATGTATAATGCACAAGGGGGGGGGATGTGATCTCCATGTATAATGCACAAGGGGGGGGGGATGTGATCTCCATGTATAATGCACAAGGGGGGGGGATGTGATCTCCATGTATAATGCACAAGGGGGGGGATGTGATCTCCATGTATAATGCACAAGGGGGGGGATGTGATCTCCATGTATAATGCACAAGGGGGGGGATGTGATCTCCATGTATAATGCACAAGGGGGGGGATGTGATCTCCATGTATAATGCACAAGGGGGGGGATGTGATCTCCCTGTAGAATGCACAAGGGGGGGGATGTGATCTCCCTGTAGAATGCACAAGGGGGGGGATGTGATCTCCCTGTAGAATGCACAAGGGGGGGGATGTGATCTCCCTGTAGAATGCACAAGGGGGGGGATGTGATCTCCCTGTAGAATGCACAAGGGGGGGATGTGATCTCCCTGTAGAATGCACAAGGGGGGATGTGATCTCCCTGTAGAATGCACAAGGGGGGATGTGATCTCCCTGTAGAATGCACAAGGGGGGATGTGATCTCCCTGTAGAATACACAAGGGGGGATGTGATCTCCATGTATGATGCATAAGGGGGGATGTGATCTCCATGTATGATGCATAAGGGGGGATGTGATCTCCATGTATAAATACATCAGTGGTTCATATAGTGAACTCGGTGTAGAGTTATTCACACTGAGGTCATCACAGAGGACAAGGGGGCACTCTTTACGTCTGGAGGAAAAGAAATTTAATCTCCAAACACGGAAAGGTTTCTTCACAGTGAGAGCTGTGAAAATGTGGAATAGACTCCCTCAAGAGTTGGTTCTGGCCAGCTCAGTGGATTGCTTCAAAAAAGTCCTGGGTTCTTTCTTAGATACACAGAATATAACTGGATATATCATTTATAGGTAAAGTTGATCCAGGGAATATCCGATTGCCTCTCGGGGGATCACAAAAGTTTTTTTTCCCTGCAGGAGAAAATTGGATCATGCTTTGCTGTGGTTTTTTTTTTTTTCCTTCCTGTGCATTAACTGTGGATTTAGGATTATAACTTTTTTTTAAATTAATGGTTGAACTGGATGGACTTTAGTCTTTTTTGCAGCCAGACTAATTATGTAACAATAAATATATTTTTTTTTAATGTGAGTGTTCACATATGTGTATTTTTAAAATCGTCTCTATCATTTTCACTTAATTTTGATCCTGCCAAACACCTTTCCTCCTTGTTCTAAACTGACCACACAAAGCACAGAATGTGAGGTCTTCTTGCGTTGTCAGTGTTCATCCTTTGGCTGGATATTCAGAGGTAGAGGATACTGTTCAGACACACAGCATGCCTGCATTGGTTAGTTTGTTTAGCCACCACACTCCCTAACCAATCACACCCTGCCTCTGGCACACAGATTCTCTCAATTACAGCCTGCCTCCTTATTACGCCCTCTGCTCAAACACAAGGTAGCACCATCCTAGCTAGTCTGGTACGTTTTTTTGTTAGGCAAATTTAGTTCCTTGCTCTCTTGTGATCAGTAAATCAGTGTGTGATTGCTTTAGGCTGCTCTGGGCTCTGCAGGCTTTCCCCCTTGTTTTCTGGAGATTTCCAGAACATAGTGGGTGAGAGCGTCAAATGGACAGCCTGAATATTTATACAGCTGCAGGTGATCTCTGGGGACATGTGCCCAGACAGTGGCACTTAAATAGTCTGGAACCCCAAAGAGCAGGGTTCTTTTCCCTGGAGGAGAGGCTCCCAGGCAGGAGGGCTGCCAGCCCTTTCTGGCTCTCCTGCTGGACCTGAGGTCTCAGCTGGGCCATGGATGCAGAAACTCCTCGACAGAAGAATAGTCCTGAGTAAACTGTAAAGAGCTCTCCCAATGAAATGGCTATGAACGTCTCTAGGATCCTTTTAAGCTAGTTACTCACTGTGCCCTGGGTACTGTAATGCCTCCTGTAGTAGTTGGCCCAGCACTATTACATACTTGTAGGAGGAATCCCCACCTTACTCAAGTCTCCTTACTGCCCTGCCAGCTGTCTGATCTCATGAGGATCACCAAATGTCATCTCCCAGCTCCGGAATATGTATATAAATATAAGCTTGTACCAGGGGCGGACTGACCATTTGGAAACTCGGGCACTGCCCGGGGTCAGTAGGGGGCCCCATGAGATGCCCCTGGTACCTTTTTCATAGGCTTTTTTGAGTTTGGGCAAGGACACAGGGGCCCCATGATCCTATATTGCCTGGGGGCCCCATGAGTTGTCAGTCCACCCCTGGCTGGTGCATCATTTTAAAAATGAATACATGTATAAGTATACTTTGCATGGAGTTTAGACATTTGTGCAGTGCTACAGATTCACCAGCAGATGGTGACTTGTGCTAACCAATTTCTCGTGTTCCTTCCCTATACAATTGTCTTCCTGTCCACCTGGATAATTGCTACAAAATGAGAGTAATTAGTGAAATAATTGGATGTTTTCTTGCAGTTTGATAGTGCAGCTTCAACCGCATTGAAGTTTTTAAGTGTGAATTTCACTTCTGCAGTTATTTATTTTTAATCTATTATTAAAGAAATTATTTTCAAATGAAGGTGATATTTTAAAGCCTCATCCAACCAATTCTAGCTTTGAACTTTTTCAACAAAATAACTTTCAGCATTAACATGGTCAAATTCTGTAGACCCCCGCTGTCAAAATGCCACTCTCCCCCTTACCTGAATTGTAGGGTTCCCCTCCCCACAGCATCCTGTATATTTATTTATTTTTTTTTACATTCAACCACACTGACACAGCATCCTCATCCATTCACAGATCCATTCACATGGATGAGAACAGATGTGAAGGGATGACTACAATTCCCATCCATCACTGCAGCAGATATTTTTCAATGGCATGCAAGTGGTAATATCACAGTCCATTGTTTGCTGCCTCCAGCAGAAGCCAGTGTGTTGCACTCCAATCTACTAGTCGCAGTTACAGCCCTTTGTAGCCGCCAATGCAAAAAAATAATATATGCATTACTTTTACTTTTTATTAATTTTTGGAAATTGCCCTTAATTTCGATGATCAGATTATCAATATTTTTTTACCAGTTTTTGCAGTTATATATCATACATATATGTCATCAGTTTAAAGCCCAACTCTACCTTTCCTTTTTTTCTTAAATCCTTTACCTTGTGTAATGGCGGTCTCAGAAGATCTTTTTTTAAGGCTCGTTTACATTTGTGTTGCCTTATGAAAAGCAATCCACAATAGATCACTTTTCAGAGGGTGTTTGACAGACAGCTGCAAGACGCTATGTTGCCTCATCGCTGCCTTTTTTAACCCTGTAAATCTTGCACCACTGCGCAACAACCACATGCATTGCAAGCAGTTGCGGCCCGGCCACATTCACTTGTATGGGTCGCATTTTTTTTGTATTAACAATTTTTATTGGTTTTCACACATATATATATATATATATATATATATACATACAAACAGTGACTTGAAAAAAGAACACAGGAGAAAGAGAGGGAGCACATCGATGGTCAAATCTGCATGGTTACAAACATAATGTCACATAGCAACAGTGGAGAGGCCATCAGAACCGTACATTTGGAGAAAGGTGGGAGGAGGTGAAATTGTCCCATGGGTGCCACCAGGGGTAGACTGACAAATCATGGGGCCCCCAGGCAATAGGGGATCATGGGGCCCCTGTGTCCTTGCCCAAACTCAAAAACGCCTATGAAAAAGGTACCAGGGGCATCTCATGGGGCCCCTACTGACCCCGGGCCCTCGGGCGGTGCCCAAGTTTCTAAATGGTGCCACACTGCCTCAAACACAGCAATCGAACAGGCGTGTAGAGCAGTCAGGTATTCCATCTGTCTCACATCAGAAATAATTTTAAACAGAGTTGGCATTGAAGGAGGTATAGAGGATAGCCAACACATAGGAATGCTTCTTCTAGCCGCAGTCAGAATATGTGTGGTGAGTTTCCTGGCCATTTTGGGAAGACCTGGGAATGGCAGGCTCAATAAAAAGTATAGGGGCTCAGAGGTGAGAGAGGTATGCAATAGCAATTGTAAAAAGGACAAAACCTCTTCCCAAAAGGGAATGATGGATCCACAAGTCCAAAAAATATGGAAGAGGGAGCCAAAGTCTTTCCCGCAACGCCAGCAGGCGGAAGAAGCATTCGGGTTAAAGGCATGAATTACATCGGGAGTTTTGTACCACAGCATCCTAATTTTGGATGTAGTTCCCTTATAAACCACACAGACAGAAGATTTAGATGCGTTTTTCCCAAATTTTCTTCCACTGCGTCAGATCAATGTCACATTGTAAAAACTGGGACCACTTGCGCATGTAGTGATGAGTGTCAGTAGAGAGGGGGGAAGCATCCAAAAGAAGTTTATATGTATTAGAAATGATGCCCCTTTGATGTGGACCCTGTATGCACAGACGCTCAAAGGGAGTGGGTTTCCCAAGAGTCAATGTGGGGGACATGGTAGAGAAAAAAGTGGCGTATCTGGAGATAGATATATAAATGTTGGGAACAGAGGCGGACTGACAACTCATGGGGCCCCCGGGCAATAGGGGATCATGGGGCCCCTGTGTCCTTGCCCAAACTCAAAAAAGCCTATGAAAAAGGTACCAGGGGCATCTCATGGGGCCTCCTACTGACCCTGGGCCCTTGGGCAGTGCCCGAGTTTCCAAATGGTCAGTCCGCCCCTGGTTGGGAAGGTAGACCCTTTTTCTGGAGGTATGCGAATGGTTGCAGCTTCTGAGTCACAGGATGTACGAAGTGGCGCAGTTGGAAAAGGTTAGCTGTGACCCAAGGGAGCACCCGGGACACGGCCAAACTGTCTGGAAGGTTGGGGTTAAAGAGGATATTAGTCAGTGGGGAGCAATCTGATGTCAATGCAAACCTAGTCTTACATTTCTGCCAGATACTCATAGAGAATTGCATGGGGCCAAGGAAAAAAACGACGGATAGGGGCAAGATCCACCGCCGAGCTCGACCAGAGGAGAGAACAAGGATGAGTTGGAGTCAATTGTAAGGACTCAATCTCAGTCCACAGGTTGGGAGGGTTATAGGAGGACCACGATGTGAGGAAGCAGAGGTCAGTAGCATAGTAATAGGTCACGATATCCGGTGCCCCTAGGCCTCCCCTAGAACACAGAGAAAGTAGTAAACTACGTGCGATTCTATGTCGTTTATTATGGTATGGGTCGCATTTAGTGGCGGTACGGCCTGCCAATCGGCAATATAATTCCTGCCATGGCTGCCCATGTGTACAGCCCCTCCGGCAAACCCCCTTTCGATAAAAGAGGATGGTGGGAGTGGTAGAACAGTGGCTCAACTTCCTATTTTTACCACCCCCAGGGCACAAGTGTAAACAATGTTTAAAAGTGGTTCTAAATGCTGAAGTTTTTTTTACCTTCATTTTATGCATGATGGTAAAAAAAACTTCTCTACCCAGCTACCTCCCAAAGCCCAAACCAAACCCCCCCCCCCCCCCCGCATACTTATTTGAGCCCTAGCTCAATCCAGTGCTGTTCTCCTCCCATAGAACAGATTGATCCCCTACAGTTACTACATTTTATACCACTAGCCCCTCCCTCTTATATTGTAAGCTCCAAGGATCAGGCCCTCCTATCCCTCTTGTATTGAACTGTATTGTTGCTGTATTGTCTCCCGTTATATTGTAAAGTGCTGAGCAAACTGTTGGTGCCATATAAATCCTGTATAATAATAATAATAATATAAATCCTGTATAATAATAATAATAGCAGTGGGGGCCTTGAGTAGAGAGAGGCTTGGGACAGCCGAGGCTCCAGTGCACATTGCTGTATCGAGAGGGGGCTCAGGTGAGTATAAGGGAGGGGCTGGGGCGGCGGGGAGCAGCACCCAGAAGGTTTTTTACCTTCATACAAAAAAAGCAATAAGGTAAAAAACTTTCAGTCTTTATTACCACTTTACATTTAGAAATAAAAATAACCCCCTCTATGAAAAATGAGCATATTTTAAGGGTGTCTCCAACAGTTAGATTTACACTATATTGCCAAAAGTATTGGTCGGCCGGGCTTTCCACACACATAAACTTTAATGGCATCCCAGTCTTAGTCCGTAGAGTTCAATATTGAGTTGGCCCCGCCCTTTGCAACTATAGCAGCTTCAACTCTTCTGGGAAGGCCGTCCACAAGGTTTAGGAGGGTGTCTATGGGAAGGTTTGACCATCGTTCCAGAAGCACATTTGTGAGGTCAGGCACTGATGTCGGGGGAGGAAGCCTGGCCTGCAGTCTCCACTCTAATTCATCCCAAAGGTGTTCTATGGGGTTGAAGTCAGGACTCTGTGCAGGCCAGTCAAGTTCCTCCACCCCAAACTCACTCATCCATGTCTTTATGGACCTTGCTTTGTGCACTGGTGCGCAGTCATGTTGGAACAGGAAGGGGCCATCCCCAAACTCTTCCCACAAAGTTGGGCGCATGAAATTATCCAAAATGTCTTAGTATGGTGACACCTTAAGAGTTCCCTTTATTAGAAATAAGGGGCCAAGCCCAACCCCTGAAAAACAATCCCACACGATAATCCCCCCTCCACCAAACTTTACACTTGGTACAATGCAGTCAGACAAGTACCGTTCTCCTGGCAACCACCAAACCCAGACACGTTCATCGGTTTGCCAGACAGAGAAGCGTGATTCATCACTCCAGAGAACACGTCTCCACTGCTCTAGAGTCCAGTGGCGGTGTGCTTTACACCACGGCATCCGACGCTTTGCATTACACTCGGTGATGGAAGGCTTGGATGCAGCTGCTCGGCCATGGAAACCCATTCCATGAAACTCTCTGCGTACCGTTGTTGGGCTCATCTGAAGGCCACACCAAGTTTGGAGGTCTTTAGCTATTGACTGTGCAGACAGTTGGCGACTTCTGCACACTGTGCGCTTCAGCATGCGCTGACCCCGCTCTGTCATATTACGTGGCCAACCACTTGGTGGCTGAGTTGCTGTTGTTCCCAGATGCTTCCACTTTGTTATAATCCCACTAACAGTTATCCATGGAATATTTAGTAGCCAGGAAATGTCATGGATGGACTTACTGCACAGGTGACAACCTATCACGTGACCACGCTTGGAGTCACTGAGCTCCTGAGAGCGACCCATTCTTTCACAAATGTTTGTAGAAGCCGTCTGCATGCCTAGGTGCCTGATGTTATACACCTGTGGCCATGGAGGGGATTGGAACACCTGAATCACATGATTTCGAGGGCTGGCCCAATACTTTTGCCAATATAGTGTATCCTAAAACACAACTCCAGCCAACTGAAGGAAGTTGAATGGCAAAATGACAACAGTGCTGCTAAATGTGAGACCGTGGCTTAGGGGTCTGTTTATAAAAAAAAAATTGTTGTGTGAATGTCTCAAGCATTTGCACAGCCGCCACAAAGAAGCCCTTAATGTATAATATGTCTTCTTTTCTATGACCATAAGTTCCAGCTAGTGGCCATAATGTGGAATTTTCCTAAATAGGGTATTTCAAGAAAATGTCATATTATGGCCACTAAAATTTAGCTGAAACTCACAGGCAGTTAAAATATTACACAGGTCATGGGTATTATTCATGGTGGTGGATAGATTCCATAGCATTTTCAGCCTGCAACAGGAAGCGCTGTTACTGGCAGGATCTCTAGGTAAGAAATTTGCAACAGATACACATAAAAACATTTTGCTTAAGAAACCTGTATTTAGTTAGTTATGCTGCCAAACATATTGAAAAACACATTTAGGGTATATAGTTATATGTATGTAATGGCTTTCAAGGCCGCGTTAGTAGATGCTACAGATATTTCTCAAATAAGAAAATCAATTACTGGTTGTACGACGCTGTGGGGAACCATTGGATACAACTGGAGGTAATTGCTGCATGAAAACAGTCTTTCTACAGAGCTGCCTTTGCAGGTGAGATTCCTCTGAAAGAATCTATTTTTTCCCACGCAAGATTGTGGAAGAACATATTTAGTGGACATACAGTATATGTGTGATCAGCAGTATGTCTTCAGAAATTGGTAAAAAGGTTCTAGTTTCCTGGTGCATAACAGCTCATTATGTAGTTTGTCTAATCAAAGAGCTAACACAGGAGTGCAAAACAGAGATTACAGGCGCCAGGAGTGTATAATGCACGGAGTGCAGGCCCAGGGGTGTGTAACACACAGAGCGTAGCTCCAGGGGGTGTAACACACAGTGCAGGTTCAGGGGGTGTAACACACAGTGCAGGTTCAGGGGGTGTAACACACAGTGCAGGTCCAGAGGGGTGTAACACACAGTGCAGGATCACGGGGTGTAACACACAAAGTGCAGGCCCGGGGGGTGCAACACACAGTGCAGGTCCAGAGGGTTGTAACACCCAGCGCAGGCTTGGGGGTGTAACACACAGAGTGCAGGTCCAGGGGTGTGTAACACACAGTGCAGGTCCAGGGGTGTGTAACACACAGTGCAGGTCCAGGGGTGTGTAACACACAGTGCAGGTCCAGGGGTGTGTAACACACAGTGCAGGTCCAGGGGTGTGTAACACACAGTGCAGGTCCAGGGGTGTGTAACACACAGTGCAGGTCCAGGGGTGTGTAACACACAGTGCAGGTCCAGAGGGGTGTACCACACACAGTGCAGGTTCAGGGGGTGTACCACACACAGTGCAGGTTCAGGGGGTGTACCACACACAGTGCAGGTCCAGAGGGGTGTACCACACACAGTGCAGGTCCAGAGGGGTGTACCACACACAGTGCAGGTCCAGAGGGGTGTACCACACACAGTGCAGGTCCAGAGGGGTGTACCACACACAGTGCAGGTCCAGAGGGGTGTAACACAAAAAGTGCAGGCCCAGGGGTGTGTAACACACAGAGCGTAGCTCCAGGGGGTGTAACACACAGTGCAGGTTCAGGGGGTGTAACACACAGTGCAGGTTCAGGGGGTGTAACACACAGTGCAGGTTCAGGGGGTGTAACACACAGTGCAGGTCCAGAGGGGTGTAACACACAGTGCAGGATCACAGGGTGTAACACACAAAGTGCAGGCCCGGGGGGTGCAACACACAGTGCAGGTCCAGAGGGTTGTAACACCCAGCGCAGGCTTGGGGGTGTAACACACAGAGTGCAGGTCCAGGGGTGTGTAACACACAGTGCAGGTCCAGGGGTGTGTAACACACAGTGCAGGTCCAGGGGTGTGTAACACACAGTGCAGGTCCAGGGGTGTGTAACACACAGTGCAGGTCCAGGGGTGTGTAACACACAGTGCAGGTCCAGGGGTGTGTAACACACAGTGCAGGTCCAGGGGTGTGTAACACACAGTGCAGGTCCAGGGGTGTGTAACACACAGTGCAGGTCCAGAGGGGTGTAACACACAGTGCAGGTTCAGGGGGTGTAACACACAGAGCAGGTCCAGAGGGGTGTAACACACAGTGCAGGTCCAGGGGGTATAACACACAGAATACAGGAGCCAGGAGTGTATAAAGCACAGAGTGTGGGGGTCAGAAGGATGTAATACACAGACTACAGGGGTCAGGAGTACATAATACACAGTGTGCAGGTCCAAAGGTACATAACACACAGAGTTCAGGGGCCAGGAGCGTATGATGCACTTAGTGCAGGTCCAGGGATGTGTAACACACAGAGCGTAGTTCCAGGGGATGTAACACAAAAGTGCAAGTCTGGGGCTGTAACACACAGAATACAGCAGCCAAGAGTGTATAAAGCACAGAGTGTGGGGGTCAGAAGGCTGTAATACACAGACTACAGGGGTCAGGAGTACATAATACACAGTGTGCAGGTCCAAAGGTACATACCAGACAGAGTGCAAGGGCCAGGGGGTATAACACAACGTGTGCAGGTCCAGTAAAGTAAAGTATTGGAGTCAGGTTAAATCAGTATTAAACCCCAGTGCAAATATTTATTATACTGCAGCTAACCAATTCTTTCTGGTGAAAAACAGAGGGAAAAAAGTCTAAAAAAAAAACTAATGCAACCACCACATGTAAGGATTAGTAAACTGCATTATATTCCATTTCTGGTTTTGGCTTTAATTCTTCAAGTGTGAGGGGATGAGTTAAGGGTCTACAGTAGGTTAAGAGGCCAAGGCTTATTGTATGGTGGGATTCTTTTTGTTTTTCTGTTAGAAAATGACAAAGTGTCAAAAAAGACTTGCTCTTCACACTTGTTTTTTGTTTGTTTTTTGTTTGTTCAGACTAAAGCAAGCATAACTTTTCATACTACATATATTTGAATTCTGTTTTTGTGCATTGAATTCAGAAGTAAAGTGTCTTTAAATTGACATATAAACATTTGCATTTTATAATTATTATTGTACAGTATTTATAAAGCGCCAATAGTTCGCTCAGCGCTGTACATTACAAAGGGGGACAGAACATGTGACAGAACAATACCAATACAATGCAAAACATGAGGGGATTGAGGGCCCTGCTCTTTTGAACTTACAATCTAGGAGGGAGGGGATGGTGGCACAGGAGGAGATAGCTGTGGGGGATGGAGTGGTAGGAAGAGTGGAGGAGGTCGGCAGGTTAGCAGGGGGTGGGGTAGGCTTCCCTGAAGAGATGGGTTTTCAGGGTGCGCCTAAAGGAGAGGAGAGTAGGTGATAGTCTGATGGGTTGGGGCAGGGAGTTCCAGAGGATGAGTGACACCCTGGAGAAGTCCTGGAGGCGGGCATGGGAGGAGGAGACCAGGGAACTAGAGAGAAGGAGGTCTTGTGAGGAGCGGAGTGTGCGTGCTGGGCGGTACTTGGATATTAGGTCAGAGATGTAGTTCGGGGCAGTATGGTGGACGGCTTTGTACGTCAGCGTTAGGATTTTGAATTTGATCCGTTGCACAATCGGAAGCCAGTGGAGGGATTGGCAGAGGGGGGTGGCGGAAACGGAGCGGTTGGTAAGGTGAATGAGTCTGGCAGCCGTATTCAGGATCGACTGAAGCGGGGATAGCCTGTGGCGAGGCAGGCCAGTGAGGAGGGAGTTGCAGTAGTTGAGTCGTGATATGATGAGGGAGTGGATGAGCTGCTTAGTGGTTTCTGGGGTTAGGAACGTGCGGATTTTGGCGATGTTGCGGAGGTGGAGTCTGCATGAGTTTGTTAAAGATTGGACTAGGGACTGGAAGGATTGGTTGGAGTCCAGGATTACACCAAGTACTCTGGCCTGCAGGGCGGGTTTGATGGTGGTGTTGTTGGATGTGATGGAGAAGTCAATGGGGGGTGGTGTCCGGGCTGGGGGGGAAGACGAGGAGCTCGGTTTTGGAGAGGTTCAATTTAAGGAAGTGGAGCGACATCCAGACTGATATGTCGCTCAGTAGGTGTGTGATTTGATCGGAGACCGAGGGGGTGAGGTGGGGGGTTGAGAGATAGATTGCATTTGATGCAAAATAACAATTCCTGTAAGCAGGGCCGTGGATAGGGGGGTACCACCAGGCCTCCAGGCCAGCAGGGGGGCCCAGACAGCTGGGTGAATCTGATGTGGGCAGGGAGGGACAGGGGATCTTATCCCCTGTATGGCTTTTTCTGCAGCAGCTGAAAGCCAGCTTCCTCTACTCTCCCTCCCACTAGCTTTCAACTGCTGCAGAGAGAGCCATACCAGGGATCTGTTCCAGTAATTGCCCCCTGCCGCACCCATCACCCTCCCTGTGCATATGTTTCCCCTGCTGCTCATGCTTTTCTCTCCCACCCGCAGATGCAAGCACACAATAGGATCCTTCAGGATGGAGCATGGGGGAAGGGTCTAGTAAATATGTCACATTTACCAGCCCCTTCTTTTCCTGATTGAACATAATGAATGATCGGTACCAATCATTCACTGTGTTCATTCATAACTGAAGCATAGTAAACGTTTTTTTTTTGTTTTTTTTTTAGGGGGGCCCTGTCAGGTTGGCTGTATGGCGCCCCATGGTTTCTACCAACAGCCCTGCCTGTAAGCCTGCAAATCTGCAAAACATAAAGAATTTTAAAAATGTGCACACTTTTTGTCACCACTGTAAGTGACAAGCACAGCCCTACCATTGCATGCATTTTGAAACTACACCCTACTGTTAGTGTGCTTACTTAGCCAAACCATTCATTTTGAGTTTGGGAAGGGGGTGCATGTCCGTAGGAATGGGTGCAGGGTTGTTACATAGTTACATACAGTTGTGTTCAAAATAAAAGCAGAAGGATTTTCAACTTTATTCACTTTATTCAACACACTAATAGCTTTTATTTCCATAAACACAAATGCATTGGGAACACTACACATTCTATTACAAATGAAAACATGAAGAAAAATATATCAAATTTGTGTTGTTCCTCTAAAAAAAATTGAAGAAAAGTGAATATTAGACTGTTCAAAAAAATAGGAGTGTTTGTATTCTTCTTTACAAACTCAAACATTCACTATATAAACTGAAAAATGTTTGAAGATTTTGCTTTCCTTTGAATGACTTCATGAATATTTTAGTTGTAGTCGCACTGTTTCTGAACAGCTGTACATCTGTGTTGCATGGAGTCAACCAACTTCTGGTACCTGTGATCAGGTATTCCAGCCCAGGATGATTGGACTACATTCCACATTTCTTCTCTATTTCTTGGTTTTGCCTCAGAAACTGCATTTTTTATGTCACCTCACAAGTTTTCTATTGGATTAAGATCCGGGGATTGGGCTGGCCACTCCATAACGTCAATCTTGTTGGTCTGGAACCAAGATGTTGTACGTTTACTGGTGTGTTTGGGGTCGTTGTCTTGTTGGAACACCCATTTCAAGGGCATTTCCTCTTCGGCATAAGGCAGCATGACCTCTTCAAGTATTCTGATTTATTCAAACTGATCCATGATCCCTGGTATGCGATAAATAGGCCCAACACCGTAGTATGAGAAATATCCCCATATCATGATGCTTGCACCACCATGCTTCACTGTCTTCACGGTGTACTGTGGCTTGAATTCAGTGTTTGGGGGTCGTCTGACAAACTATCTCCGGCCACTAGACCCGAAAAGAACAATCTTACTTTCATCAGTCCACAAAATGTTGCGTCATTTCTCTTTAGGCCAGCCGATGTGCTCTTTGGCAAATTGTAACCTCTTCAGGACATGTCTTTTTTTCAACAGTGGGACTTTGCGGGGGCTTCTTGCAGATAGCTTGGCTTCACATAGGCGTCTTCTAATTGTAACAGTACTCACAGGAAACTTTACACCTTCTTTCATCTTCCTGGAGCTGATTGTTGGCTGAGTCCTTGCCATTTTGGCTATTCTTCTATCCATTCGAATGGTAGTTTTTCGCTTTCTTCCACGTCTTTCAGGTTTTGGTTGCTATTTTAAAGCATTTGCGATCATTTTAGCTGAGCAGCATATCATTTTCTGCACTTCTTTATACGTTTTCCCCTCTCCAATCAACTTTTTAATCAAGGTACGCTGTTCTTCTGAACAATGTCTGGAATTACCTATTTTCCTCAGAATTTCAGAGAGAAATGCACTGTAACCAGCATGTACAACATTTGCTGCCTTCCTTCCTTAAATAAGGGCAATAATTGCCACCTGTTTTTCAAAGAATGAATGACCTCACTAATAGAACTCCACACTGCTATTATTTTGAACATGCCCCTTTCAATGAGTGATTCAATTACACAGAATCAGCAGCATGCATGTCATGACTGTTGGGTCTGTTGGATTTCTATTACTCTACTACACCTGATAGTAAATTATTTGCCATGTAGAAATATCATTTCTACCAAAAACAGTGATTGATCCGGTTAGTGATGTCTGACTGCTATTATTTTGAACACAACAGTATATATAGTTACATAGTTAGTCTGGCTGAAAAAAGACAAAAGTCCATCCAGTTCAACCATAGAAAAAAAAGTTATAATCCTACACCCACAGTTGATTCAGAGGAAGGCAAAAAAAAAACAAAAAACCAGCAAAGCATGATCCAATTTGCACCCACTGGGAAAAAAATGCCTTCCTGATCCTTGTAGGTTATCAGATCAAATTTTAGGTTCAGTTGGGGTGACAACTATTGAAACGAGCCTCAAACATATCCCTAATGAATGCTGCCATTGACACACCAAGTGATATTCTCTCCATCACACCTTTTCCCGAAGACAAAGGGTCTGTGTCTGTAATCGTGTCTCTCTGTCAGCTCTTCCTGCCGCTGTCATCCTAAAACAAACCGTCTGCTCTCCAGTCTTTGAGCAGAAAAAAGTGGAGGTCAGCAAATTGCTGCCCTGAACCAATCAAATGAGAGCGCGTGGGAGAGGTACACTTGTCACTGTGTGGACTCTGGAAGTAACGTGCTATGAATGATACTCTGAGAGGGGGAATCCATG
The DNA here is from genome assembly GCF_062004578.1 of Staurois parvus. Taxonomy (NCBI): domain Eukaryota; kingdom Metazoa; phylum Chordata; class Amphibia; order Anura; family Ranidae; genus Staurois; species Staurois parvus. Next base: position 3,699,032 of record NW_028317969.1, read on the forward strand.
GTTGTTCTGACAATATAGGAAGCTGGTTTGGGTATCTTTTCTCCCGCCATTCAGAAATTGACCGAAATATTAAAATAAAGTTATAGTTACACAATTATCATGCTGTGCTTGTGCTGTTGTTTTTATTTAACCTCTAATCCATATTATCTGCATGGATGTTCTTATCTCAAGTCCAGAGATCCTCAAGAACTGCCACCTTCAAGAATACCTCCAGGAAAGTGTATATGTTTCCATTCAATCAATACATACTACTGTTAAATGAAAAATGGAGGATATTGTTTTAAAGTCCTTTCCATCAAAAGCTTTTATTATACTTTTTGGTGGCTGCTTTTGAATAAAATACCAGCCAGATTCTTAGAAAGTTTCGACACTCTTGCACAACCAAACACAGCGGCTACAGAGGCAACAAACCTTAATATATGACAACTTAAGGTGGCCCCGGGCAATAGGGGATCATGGGGCCCCTGTGTCCTTGCCCAAACTCAAAAAAGCCTAAGAAAAAGGTACCAGGGGCATCTCATGGGGCCCCCTACTGACCCCGGGCCCTCGGGCAGTGCCCGAGTTTCCAAATGGTCAGTCCGCCCCTGGTTGGCTCAGGAGATGGGAAAGGAAGACCAGTTTTCTCACACCTGGGCCACAAAGTCTATATTCTGCCACTCATTTGAGTTTCTATCATAGGCTAAGAATGATTCAGAACCCATCTCTACCCAGCTATGATGGAGGGTAGCCCCCTGTTACTAACATGCCTGCTTTACCCCTTCCCACCCTTCTAACCTCTTTCTAATCTATGTTAATCTTTTATTTGAACCAACATCCTTTTATACAATAACCCCTTAGATTCCACAGTGAGTATAACAAGAATGCTTTACTGCATATACAGACTGATTTTACTGTTGTGGGTTTAGTAACACTTTAAAGTCCTCCCTAGCGGGATCCCCTCCTGCCCCCCTTGGGGGCTGCTATGGATGTAGTGACGCCACTGAAGTCACTTTCATTAGGCAAAGCTCTTGATTAATGACTTACTAGGAGAATGACAACCCCAGAATCGTGCCTTTAAGGCTGGTTCATACTACATGCGTTCCAGTGCATTTTGTTTCCTGCATTCAAAATGCACAGAAAGTAGGTTACATGGTTGTCAATGGCATGGTTCACACCAGTGCTTGCAGTTCCAGTCCGTTCTGGTTCCTCACAAAAATAGTAGAACAGACTGCATTTTTCCTGAATAGAACTGTACCAGAATGTGGTAAAACGCATCAAAAATGCACTGTACCCCAAATAACTCCAAAAAAAGGAGGAAAAAAAAAGCATCAGGAATGCATTCAAAATGCACTGGAATAAGGGGCGAACTGACCATTTGGAAACTCGGGCAGTGCCCGAGGGCCCGAGGTCAGTAGGGGGCCCATGAGATGCCCCTGGTACCTTTTTCATAGGCTTTTTTGAGTTTGGGCAAGGACACAGGGGCCCCATGATCCCCTATTGCCCGGGGTCCCCATGAGTTGTCAGGCCACCCCTGCCACAGACATAACAAAATTCATCTTGTTTAGTAGGAACCAGCTAACTTTTGATCCATCTATGGGATGTCTGGTTGTACTGAAGTCAATTTATCAATTGACTTCAGTATAAAAAAGCCTGACAAGTTTTTTTTTTTTTGTGTATGTTCACTGATGCCGGCTATAACAGAAAACAGAGGGAAACAAAGCCTAAAAAAAAAGAAAATAATGCAGCCACCACATCTAATGATTGGTAAGCTGTAATATATTACTTTTTTGGGTTTAATACCGTGAATCCCATGAAAAAGCTTTGTAGGTTATAAAGAATAATTACATGTCAAGAAGAAAACACGTATTACATTATTGCTTTGTATGTGAGTTTGGCAAGGACACAGGGGCCCCATGATCCCCTATTGCCCAGGGGCCCCATGAGTTGTCAGTCTGCCCCTGAGTCTGGAATGCATTAAAAGCACATAGAAAATGCATCAAAATTGCGTCAAAAACACACATGCAGAAACACAGACTGCGTTTCTATGGTGTGAACTGGCCCTTAAAGTACCAAGCAATGGAAGGTGCTCCGGAACTCAGCAGGGAACACACTATCCCAGGGGCAGACTGACAACTCATGGGGCCCCCGGGCAATAGGGGATCATGGGGCCCCTGTGTCCTTGCCCAAACTCAAAAAAGCCTATGAAAAAGGTACCAGGGGCATCTCATGGGGGCCCCTACTGACCCCGGGCCCTCGGGCAGTGCCCGAGTTTCCAAATGGTCAGTCCGCCCCTGCACTATCCTATATGCCTGGAAGAATCACATACAAGACCGGCCATAGCTCCTAAACTGAGTGAAGGTTGGAATATGAGTTATCTTTCCTTGCATGGCTGCTTCTATTTGACTTGCTGAGTAACGGGTCACTTTAAAGTGGTATTAAACCCAAAAGCAAGCATTTATTATACTGCAGCTTACGTATTCTTAGATGGATTGGCTGCATTAGTTTTCTTTTGTAGACTTTATCTTTATTTTCATCTGGTATTCTGGCCAGCAGGTCTGTTGTTTTTCTTTCTTTTTTTTTTTGTAATTCTTTATGTAGACATTATGCATTTACAGAAGATTATGCCTGTACTACCATACACATCTCATATAAGCAGGAACTTCACAGAGAGCCAAGAATAAAAGACTACAACCAGAGAGAGAATCTCCATTACTATGTAACTCTAGACAGGGTATATAATCCATACATAGAGACATGATATGATACCAAACAGATGATCCGGAGATGAGATGGAACACCGTATATGCACATACCAAATACCTTAAATGCACAATGTATGAGCTTTATCTTTAGTCCTCATGCACATTGGATGGTTTCACAACGGCTGTTTTTGCCTTTTTGCCTTTTTTTCTCTACTGCCAGTAAACCCCCCAGCATGTTATCCTATGTGTCCACGCACACATAGACTATAGTCAACGTTTTTTGGCTGGAAAAAAACCCCAGAACTAGTGGGATTCTAGAGGAGTTTTTAGCTATAAAAACACTCTAACACTGAAAAACGCAGAAAAACGCCACAAACTGGTGTATTTGGATGCTTTGTTGACCAAACAAATGCTAAAAAATGCTAAAAATGCAAACGTGGTAAAACGAGGCTAATTGCAGTAAAACACACTAAAAACGCTAATACGAAAACGCTGAAAAACTTACGTTTTTAACGTGACTTTACACAACTTATGTTACCAGAGTTATCAGAGTTAGTGTGGATGAGGGCTTAGTTCTCATACACACTGGACATTTTTACAGCGGCTGTTTTTGGCTTTTGGCATTTTTTTTCTACAGCCAGTAAACTCCCCAACATGTTATCCTATGTGTTCATACACACGTAGGGTTTAACCACTTCCCGTCCGGCCCATGTATGGCAAGGACACGGGCCCCATGATCCCCTATTGCCCGGGGGCCCCATGAGTTGTCAGTCCGCCTCTGGCTTCCAATAATCAGCTTTTCTTTATTTATATAAAACCTTTATGCCAAAAGAAACAGAACTGTTTCCTGTAACCAAATAGAAAGTATTAGCTTGAGTTTGCTTCAATTTGTTCGTGTATCTAAATCTGCTAGTACATCAAACACTCCCTCCCCCCCAGGACTGACAATCCTGCTCTCCAATGGTGCCCCCTGTGCTCCTTCATCCAGAGTGGGGGCGCTTGAATACAGGAGGTGTGTTACTGGCCAGATCACCAGGGGTAAACAGAGGGGGAAAGCCTAAAAAAAAAGAAAACTAATGCAGACAACCAGGGCCGTGGATAAGGGGGTACCACCATTCCTCCTGTATGGGGCCCAGGCCACCAGGGGAGCCCAGACAGCTGGGTGAATCGGATGTGGGCAGGGAGGGTGATCGGAATGGCGGGGGGCAATTACTGTAAACGATCCCCTATATGGCTCTCTCTGCAGCAGCTGAAACCTGGATTCTTCTCCTGTCCCTCCCGCTGACTTTCAGCTGCTGCCGAGAGAACCATACAGGGGATCGGTTCCAGTAATTTCCCCCCTCGTCGCACCCATCACCCTCCCTGTGCACCATATACTTCCCCCTGCTGCCCAGGACTCCCTGTGTACCCCCACCCCTGCAGTTCTGCCGGTTTCCCTCCTCTCCTTCATACCGGCAGCTGCAAGCACACGATAGGATCCTTCATGATGGAGAGTGAGGGAAGAGTCCAGTAAATATTTTGCATTTAACAGCCCCGTTCTTTTCTGAATGAGCACAATAAGTGATTGGCACCTATTGGTACCTATCACTCACTGTGTTCATTCATAACTGCAGCATAGTAGTCTGCAGGAGGCTGTTAGGTTGGCTGTATGGGGCCCCGTGGATTCTAACAGCAGCCCTGCAGAGAACACAACTACGGTACAATATAATCAATTTTCGTTTTTGATTTTAACACCACTTTAAAAACATGTAAGCAAGATCCATGCTGTCCCCCTCACAGGTCCCCTTTAAGCTCTTCACTTGTCTAATCGGCATGTTTCCATGTTAGGATTTTAGGTTTGCCAACTCCCTCCTGCATGACACCAATTTTTGTGTCATTTTAATAATAAACAATATGAACTTTTCCCGTTCTGCTTGGTATTTGCTCCTCCGGCTTTTTCAATATCAAAGGGTTTTGATATGATTAATTCCACTGACTTGTTATCTATCATGTTTTGGAGGGAGATGGCTGATAAACATGCAGCTGGCGATGGCGGTGTTTAATTTAGGAAGCCGCACATTTCCTAAACTTTGTCGCAATTGTTACATCTATATAGAGCTGAGGGAGCAAGAACTGATGGCCCGCGATAGACACGTCGGAGGAGAAGGCTGACAGTTACAAGAAGGGTTTTCATCCGGCTGTCTGTCATTTATTGTCTGTAGACCGGATTAAAGGCTAGCTAACAGCTCCCTGATTTCCATCTTCAAGGAAAATGATTTTCATGTTCGGTTTACAAAATGCCATAGCAAGCTTTGAGAACACAGAGGTAGCCGCGATCTGTGTGCGCCGCATTTCGGTTCAAATTTAAAGGCAAATTAGAGACTTTTTAGTTTTAGTATAGACCTGAAATCTATAAAATAATACACTGCTCAAAAAAATATTTATTCAGAAAATAGCGTCAAGTCATTGAAAATCCTGGGATATTGATCTGGTCAGTGAAGTAGCAGAGGGGGTTGTTAAACTGTTTCAGCTGCTTTGGTGTTAATGAAATTAACAAGTGTACTAGATGGGCAACAATGAGACGACCCCCAAAACAGGAATGGTTTTACAGGTGGAGTCCACTGACATTGTTTTCCCTATTCATCTTTTTATTTTTTTTCACTAGTTTTGCTTTTGGCCCTTGGACCAAGTTTCAGACCCTACGCTGGTGCAGTGGGTCCTGGGTTCCTCCTGGTGCAGTGGGTCCTGGGTTCCTCCTGGTGCACAACAATGCCTGGCCTCATGTGGGGAGTATGCAGGCAGTTCCTGGAGGATGAATTAATTATTACACTTGCCTGACCTAAATCCAATAGAACACCTCTGGGATATCATGTTTGGATCCATCTGACACCACCAGGTTGCACCTCAGACTGTCCAGGAGCTCAGTGATGGCCTGGTCCAGATCTGGGAGGAAAAAAAAAATCCTGCTTGCTGCATTTTTGGTGCATGTTTGGTCCGGTAAAAAAAAAATGCCCCAAAAACGCATCCCTCCACTGAAATGAATAGAAACAGCATCACAAACGCATGAATAACACCTCAAAAACACAATGTAGCTGTGGGAAGTTCTCAGGCCCTGGTTTACAGAATTGTATGACAAGGCAAATCACATTATATCAAATGGTGCCCTTCTAATCAACAGCACAGTACGATTTTGGAAAAGGTTCCTGGTGGGCTTCAGTGCAATTTCAGCCCCATAGACTTCTATGTTATCTCAACAAGTCACATCAGCATAGTTAAGAATCATTCCTATGCGACTTTGATGGATTCAGTGGTTTTTTTTTAACCCTCACCTCTCCTCCCTAGTCATCCTTCATCCACGGATTTTTATACAGCTGCAGTTTTGGAGCCTTCCTTTGGTCGATTGACCGACCCTTCCTTCAATTGATTGTTCAACCTTTCCTTTAATCAAACCTTCCTTCAGTTTATTAACCTCTTCACGCCAGTCGAACGCAAGTGTGCAGCCCCCTGGCGTCTTGGCCTAGATGCCGAGTGGCCGCACATTTACATACTATAAAAAAAATGTGCTGAGAGTGCGTGCCCTGCACGCTCCCAGCACACATGTCCAGTACTCACAGAAAAGTCCGAACTCCTCTTTCGATTAGGACCTTCCCCGATCATGTGACTGCCGTGATGGCGTGTCACGTCAGTCACATGACCCTAAACCCTGTTCCGCCTCCCGGCTTCTGAAACCCTTAAAGGGCCTGGAGGCACCGGCGCCGAGGGGTTAAAGGAAGGATCAAAGAAAGGATCGATCAGCCGATCAAAAGAAAGATCGATTGGTGGATCAAAGGAGGGATCGATCAGTCAATCAAAGGAAAGATGGATCGGTCAATCAAATAAAGGATCGATTGTTTGATCGAAGGATCTATCGATCTAAGTAAGGATCAAACAGTCGAATGAAAGCAGAATCTATTGATTGAAGGAAGGATCGATCAATCAAAGGGTGGATCAAAACCGCTTCAGTGTGAAGACAGCAAGGATGAGGGAGGAAAGGTGAGGGTTAAAAAAAAAAAGAACACTGATCCTTCAAAGTCGTATAGGAATGTTTCCTATCTATTCTGATGCAACTTCTGTGAGATAACATAGAAGTCTATGGGGCTGAAATCGCCCTGAAGTCCACCAGGAACCTTTTCCAAAATTGCACTGTGCTGACTTGATTATGGAAGTCTATGGGGCTGAAATCGCTGACAATAGAATATGAGATTTCCTTTGTCATTCAATTCTGTGAACCCAGACTTGAGAACTTGTGAAGCCGCATTGAAGTCTCATCAAAGTTGCATCAGTAGTCCACTGGAAATTGCATGGAAATCATCGGAAGTGATATGGGGAAAAGGCAAATGCTTCTTAATATCTTTGAACTTCTTTTGGGAGACGTGCTTCTCGCAATTGCAGCGCAATTCATTGTGCAACAATCACAGCAGAACTGAATCGTGTTTTTAGGTTCCAGTTAAATGAATGGCACCTAAACATGCTGTTGTGCAATTTGTTATTTTAGGAGAGCGTTTTGAAATCACAGCAATTCTGCCCGCAATCCAACACACCCAAGTGTGAATGGGGCCTAAGGCTACATTCACACCAAAGCCTTGCGATTTTTACATGTTTTTGACCATTTTTGGGCAGAATTTCACATTTTTGCAGCTTTTGTCAGGCATTTTTCAACTAGACATTTGGAGTGCTGCTGAAAAAAAGGACAGAGAGCTGCTGTTTGAGGAGAAAATGACAAAACGCTTTAAATAACGCTTGAAAAAATGCTCAAAAAGGCTCATGTCCCGCTTTTCAGGCATTTCCATGGAAGTCTATGGGGACAAAAACCCTCAATTCTGCCTGAAAAGTAGCTCATGTACTTTTTTTAATCGACAGGCGTTTTGCTACAAGCGACAGAACACTCATATGTGAACAAGGGCTACTGAAAACAATAGGTTTTTACTTGTTGAGCGTTTTGTAGCTCGAAGCTCTAAACCGCTAAAGTGTGAATGGGGCCTAATATCCCAACCCCCTCCCTTTTTTTTTTTCTGCCTCTTTTTTTCTTGTCTCATGTAATGCACATTTTTTCCCTTTGCTATATGAGATTTTGAGACTTGAATTCTCACCACTAGACACTTGGATTTCTTATTGCCCACAGCAATTATTAGTGCCGTTCACTTTCTTAATTGTGTTTTGTTACAAGTCCTTGGATTGTTCCCGAGTGCTATCATGATATGACCATGTATCTGATGCTTAGTCGTTTCACACTTTACACGAATTGTGATGCCTTTTTTTTCTGTGTTCCTTGAAATCTATAAAACTAATAAAATGGGATTGAACTAAATCATCTAGTATCAGGAATTCAGGGACACTGCAGCAGAAAGCTAAAATTGCATGCAGGCAACTTATCGTGGGCTCCATCATCTTCCTGCTCTTCCCTAGTGCATCCCAGGCCAAAGAGAAGAAGAAGAGACCCAAGGTTACCATCAAGGGCTACTTCGACATCAAGATTGGAGATGACGAAAACGGAAGAGTAGTCTTTGGCTTCTTTGGTAAAACCGTAGCCAAGACTGTTGATAACTTGTTGCACTGTCAACTGGAGAGAAAGGATTTGGTTACAAGGGCAGCAAATTCTACTGTGTGATCAAAGACTTCATGATTCAAGGAGGAGATTTCACTAGAGGAGATGGTACAAGAGGTAGAAGTATCTATTTGGACATGTTCCCTGATGAAAACGTCAAGCTCAAGCACTATGGTCCTTACTGGAAGAGCGTGGCAAATGGTGGCTAAGACACAAATGGATGGCAGTTTTTCATCACCACAGTTAAGACATCTCAGCTGGATGGGACGCATGTGGTGTTTGGTAACATGCTAGAAGGAGAAGATGTGGTTAGAAAAATTAAATCCACAAAGACAGATTTCAGAGACAAGCCTCTCAAAGGTGCGGTCATTATAGATTGTGGAAAAATTGAAGTAGAGAAGCCATTTGGAATTGCTAAAGAGTAATAGGGGAGCCCACCAGGTCAGAAAACTTTCTTCCATTGCTGGATCTGCCTGAGCTTGAAGATTTCTTTAATCAGTTGCCTTTGTTCAGTGACTGGCAGTGAGCTGTGTACCACCTAACCAGTACTGTGATTAATCGGAAATTGACCAAGACAAGTGACTGTCTAACAGCACTTATTGGAACACATTAAATTGACTTGTACATTTCACACACTAAATGTTCAAATTTGGAATGAGAAAAGATTGTGATTATGTAAAATTCATTGGAAATAAAAAGGTTTCTACAAAATACAAAAAAAAAAGAATTGCATGCAGGAGCCTTATCTTGGGCTCCATCTTCTTCCTGCTCTTCCCTAGTGCATCCCAGGCCAAAAACAAGAGGAAGAGACCCAAAGTTACTGTCAAGGTGTACTTTGACATCAAGATTGGAGATGACGAAATCGGAAGAGAAGTCATTGGCCTCTTTGGTAAAACTGTAGCCAAGACTGTTGATAACTTTGTTGCACTGTCAACTGGAGAGAAAGGGTTTGGTTACAAGGGCAGTAAATTCTACCATATGATCAAAGACTTCATGATTCAAGGAGGAGATTTCACTAAAAGTATCTATAGGGACATGTTCCCTGATGAAAACTTGAAGCTGAAGCACTATGGTCCTTACTGGGAGAGCATGGCAAATGGTGGCAAGGACACAAATGGATGGCAGTTTTTCATCACCACAGTTAAGACGTCTCGGCTGGATGGGAAGCATTTGATGTTTGGTAAAGTGCTAGAAGGAGAGGATGTGGTTAGAAAAATTTAATCCACAAAGACAGTTTCCAGAGACAAGACTCTCAAAGGTGTGGTCATTGTAGATTGTGGAAAAATTGAGGTAGAGAAACAATTTGGAATTGCCACAGAGTAATAGGGGAGCCCACCAGGTCAGAAAACTTTCTTCCATCGCTGGATCAGCCTGAGCTTGAAGATTTCTTCAATCAGTTGCCTTTGTTCAGTGACTGGCAGTGAGCTGTGTACCACCTAACCAGTACTGTGATTAATCGGAAATTGACCAAGACAAGTGACTGTCTAACAGCACTTATTGGAACACATTAAATTGACTTGTACATTCCACACACTAAATGTTCAAATTTTTTAAATTTGGAATGAGAAAAGATTGTGATTATGTAAAATTCATTGGAAATAAAAAGGTTTCTATAAAATGTTGTTCCCCCCTAAATACTTTTCCCGGGCCACTTGATAATGGCAGAAGAGATGAACGCTGTCTAATTTAAGAATCTTTGACATTATTACAACTCTCTGGATGTTTATAAATAAAATATGATATTCATTAAGACAAGTCTGATGTTCTTTATGAAGGAACGCTCATGGCAATACAACTCACAGGAGTGCTGCAATCAGGGAATGAATTCCACAGAAATTATAAAGTAAGGATAAAAATTTGACTTTGAACTCTTTCATTAGGATAAAGATAGAACCCGTCTGGTTTGCCTTGTGATGGCGGCCGCAATTTGACGTCAGTATGAGATATAGGGGCTTATTTAGGAAGCATTTAATCTAAGGGCTCCAATAATAGCAAATGCAGCGCTAAACAAGTGATAAATATATAGTCATATACGTATACTGTAACAAACGTATAAACATGCGCTGTTGAGCGCTATATTAGATGTTGATAATAACGTCCAAATATGACGTATAAAGTGCAGTAGTGACAAAAAGATAAATAGATATATAAATTTCAAGTCCAAAGCCGGTATAAAGTGAATTCCGTGACTCCAGTGGCTGGAAAACTAATGTATATTGCACAAACCAGAAAGCGCAATAAATCGTGCATTTGAGTATATCAAACCACTCCTGGTCATCTGGATCTGAAAGGGTAACTCAAAAGATCATCTGGCACATGTCAGCACATCAGGTGATCAGCAGACTATTACTTTCCAGCTCCAGGAAAACATCCCATCCGATGTTAAGGACCAGTCATAGGTGTAAAATGGTAATAACAGGAATCCACATTAAGGGGCTCGTAACAAATGAGCCAGAGAAGAAATCTCTAATAATGTAGTATTTTATTAATAGAGTATAGAAACAAAAATATTTGCACTCACATCTGGCATGTAAAACAGTATCAAAGATGGTCACCGGCCTTCCTCATGGCCTGTGCGGCATGATGTCAGTAGCTGGGATCCTCGCTAACACGTTTCGTGCTCGTGCACGTTTTCAAAGCGCTAAGGGCTCTATTCACACATAAGCAGGTGCGATGGTATGCATGCGTTTTTGCACGATTTTGCACAACGTGTTTAAGGCAGCCCATTGGATTCAATAGACTTCCCTACACACAAAAATCACACAAAATAAGCGAAGAACCATTTTTTAAAAATGGTACTTTGTTAACAAGGTGCGTTGGGGTGCCATTTTGTGCATTGGTCAACACGCAAGTGTGAACCTAGCCTAACATTCACCAAACAATCACTGCAGGGGAATCTTCTGTATCTGGTATGCGCGTTTTAAATGCCAGGTATTGATTCACTAAGTCTTTAGTGCTGTCCGTGGTCCTGAAACTGTTTTAGCAACAAGACTAAGGCTATATGGCTTACAAGCAACCTAAACTTCAGCTGTTTTTAAAAGGACTGTTTCAAGCCATTTGACAAGCATTGTCTTGCCTCCTCACCACGTTTTAACCCCTAAAAACCGACATGACCATGCTGCAACCATGTGCATTGCATGTAGCTGCTGGGCAGTTGCTGTGTGGCAGCATTCTAAATGAATGGTTTGCATTTGATGGGCAGTACTGAACATGACAGAGGGGATGTGTACACCCTCAACTGTGACCAGAGGGGAGCTTATCCCCCCTGGGGGTATTCCCGAGTGTAGCTCGGGGCAAAGTTTCAGTACCAAAAGCGGTAACCCCGAGTTAAACGCGTTGCTCTGGGATTCCCTCTTGCACTTACCTTGTCCTGTGCTCCCGTGATGTCCCCCCTGCAGCATCCGTCTTTCGGGTTCCGGTCCCTGCGAGCGTTGGGACGTACGGGGGCCAGAACCGGCGGGAAATTAAAAAATTTTAAAATGTGACATTTACTAATACACTAAACTCACATAGTAGAACATTCCTGTATCAAACCATTTCACATACATTTTGTCCCGAGTGCTTTGTCCTGTGCCCTGCCTGCATTTTTACTGTTCTTTCTGCCTGGAAACTGAGAAACGTCCATGGCGTCCAAAAAGCGTCCCTTTAGGTCAAAAGTGGTTTTAGACCGGCTAGAGAACAGCGATAGTAAATTAGAACCACTTGCAGAATTGAGTGATAATGATTCGTGAGGAAATTTGTCATCAGGCATTGAAAACAATTTTGCGACTGAGCTCAGCGATGTGCGAACTTGGCGCTATATTTCACATTTCAGTGTTTTTGGTTTGATTATATTATTGAATTAAATGTATTATTATTATATTATTATTTTTTATGATTTATTATATTATAATTTATGATTTCGTGTTTCAAATTTTATCCTACCCGGGATGTTTACTAGACTCTTGCTCAGACAGATTTCAGTGAGTTATTCCTAAGAATTACAGACCTACAATAAAAAAAACAACATATTTTCATGCAAAACAATGTACCGTTTTGAGCACAGAAATACTGACATAATCAGACCGCTAGGGAGGTTAAGGGAAACCGTTTCCAATGAATAGCTGCTCTTCAGAAATGCGTGCCAAACACTCCCTTTATTTGCTTCTATGTATTGCTTAACAGAAAACCTTTTAGGCCTAATTTTAGTCCGAAAGATCTTCACAATTAGTATATGGAGTCCTGAATTTGTATATGGCATATTGAATGGGTCTTCTCCAGCTTGGAGTCACCATGGTTGATTTATTAAAGGCAATTGGGCTGTTTGCTAGTAAATGAGCTGAAATTTAATTTTTCAAAGGACCAATCATATGCATGGAAAATAAAAACAACAGCATCTTTGCTTGCACATGAACAGATGATAGAAGTCAGCAGAGATACACCGCATTCACTAAGCTTTGGTGGCAATTCCCTTGCAAAGTGTACAGCCTATTTGCCATTTGTAAATCACCCCGACTGACTCAGCAGCCATTGACAGCCCTACTTCATAATAGTGCAAATCACACATAAAAAATGCAATCACACCTAATCAGACATGTATTTACATTGTTAAAGAAATACTATCACATGAAAATATTGTATTCTGACCACTATGTGCATGTAATAGATGCAATGATGGTATTTGCATAGGTTGATAAGAAGGGCAATTCTAGGCAGGGGTGTCCCTAGGGTTGGTGTCACCCGGTGCGATAACACTTGGTGACACCCCCTCCGACCATTATGCTCCCCAATCCGCAGATCCGATCCATGCTGCAGGGGTCGTCGGCATGCAACCTATACGGGGTGACACCGGACCCGTTCCATGAAAAGGTAAGTTGTAAAGCAAGCCGACGATCCACGCAGGATGGATTGGATCTGCGGATTGGGGAGCATAATGGATTAGACTCTGATCTATTATGCTCCGATCCTTTTCATGGAGCAGGTCCAATGTCACCCTGTGTGTTAGGTGTCTCCCGGTGCGGGCCGCACCCCCCACACCTGCCTCAGGATGCCAGTAGGGTACAGTGTTACATGAAGGCAGGAGACACCCATCCTTACTTTAAAACCACTCAGCGGTCATTGGGGAAAGCTGGCAGCGGAGAGACCGGTGTGTAAGCAACACAAGTCTCTCTCCTGTCAGCATGGACATGCTGTTTTGTATCTCTCTGCACAGCAGAGAGATACAAAGAAGCATGCCCTCTGAGTAGAACACAGCACACAGTTAACCCTTTGATTGCCCCAGATGTTAACCCCTTCCTGCCCGGTGTCATTAGAACAGTGTCATTGCACCCCCCGCACCTGCCTAGTCCCTACTGGTCCTAGGATTTTGGACATTGTCCCACAATGCAAGGTTTATTAAACTGGACACAGTGAACTGAAGAGAGAAGCCCACTGTACTGTTCTTTTCTCTGCAACATATACAGTAGATAGTGACATGGAAGACAATGAAGGAGGTGGTTACAGTTGGGGTTCCTTCCTCCGGCCTGTAGATGTCACTGTTTAGAGTTTGTACATACCTAGCACCTTCTACACTCTGTACTATTTAGTTCCAATTTTTGTTCCTGTTATGATACTCAGAGGACTGCAGGTGTTTTATGGAAGCCTGAACTTTTTAACAAAGTACTTTATAACTACTCTGCCTCCCAGACTATGGGACACAGCAATAATCTGGCCTGCTGGCTCCATTAGAATGGCCTGGAGGGTCTGTAGTGCTTTGGTAGACACATAGGGGTTTATGTGAAAAGAAAAAAAAACCTACGCTACACCCAAAAAATACAATCCAAAATAAATGACAGTAAATGAATAAATATATGAATAAATACAGTGACCTGCTGCTACTCTTGTCTTGAACACCAGAAAATATCAAAAACATATATAAAATGAGTGCTCTGTACACTAAAACAATCAAATGCAGTATCTAATAAATACATGTACCTGTGTGATACTATGTGATGACACAAAAGTAATAAACCAAAATATAACAAATGAAAAACCCCTGACGCCAAAGTACACTTTCTCCCCCGAAAGTCCAAAAACAGTCCAACTCTTATAAAAAAAATATCCAGTAGTGCTAATATCATCTTAATGAATATTCTTCTTCCACATGTGCCAAAAATCCTCTTCCTCCACTTAGTACCCTCAGAGGATAAGATCCACTCACTTAGAAAAGGGGGGCTCTCCTCACTGTACAGATCATCCAGTTCTCAAATGGCATCATAACGTAGCAAAGTACAACCAACATAGTGTAGTAGGTGATGGTAGGGATATAGCTTCTTTAACCCCTTGACTCCAACGTCACACAAATATGCGGCCTCACAGAACTGGGCTTTTTTCTGTGGGGCCGCATATTTGCGTACCTGTTTTTGTGCTGGGAGAGCGCCGCACTGCGCGTTCCCAGCACAAAGACCACAGTGTCACTCAGAGCACCGGGTCCCGTTCTAACGATCGGGACCCTAGACTCCCTATTCCGGGTCACGTGATCGCTGTGATAGCCTCTGATTGGCTATCACAGTGATCAGTCACTGTGCAGCCCAGCCCCCTTGTTTTTTCTCTCTCTATGAATGGAGAAGAGAGATACATTGTATCATTATATACATCCTGTTATACATTGTATCTCTCTAACTCCTGGCATAGAGAAAAAAAAAGTTTGTAAAAAAAAAAAAGAAAAAAGATAAATATTAAAAAATAAAATAAAAAATAAAGAAGAAATACATAGATCAAGGTTTGATCTACTTCAGTGCCAGGGTTATTGTTTGGGTTAAGGTCAGGGTCAAGGGTCAGGATTTAAGAAAAAATTGGTATCAGTGTCAGTTAGTGTCAGTGTGTTTTAGGTAAAAAAAAAAAAGACAAAAACAAAATGCGCACTATTGTTTCTGGGCTGTACTCCGGGTACAAACCACAAATAACATACACATATATGGTATCGCTGCGATCATCAAGTGCTGGAAAATTTATTTTGGGTTGTTTTTTGGTGGTAGGTTATGGTAGTACAAGAAATGCACAGCTAAATAAAAAAAATTATTTTTTTTTTACTATTTTGGGCCAGTTTTCCTTTGATAATAAAAAAAAAATTAGCAGATATCCATTACCATTTACCTCCAAATGAAAGCCCAATTGGTCCTGAACAAAATGCAGTATAATTCACCTGGATGTACAAAGTAGTTGTGATGATATGGACGGTTTTACTAACACATGTCAAGGTTGCAAAATTGTGCTTAGGTATTTAGATTTGTTTTACCCTTAGGCTTGAAGGGGTTAATAAACACAAGAAAGACAAGGTGTCTCAGCATGTGTAGAAATGGCAAACAGTGTAAAAAAACCTTTTCCAAAATGGCCGCTCCGTAACTTCCAGTTTACGTCCAACGTCATCACTGACACGTTTCATCACTTCCGACTTCAACTGCTGCTACTCTTTTCTTGAACATCAGAAAATATCAAAAACATATATAAAATGAGTGCGCTGTACACTAAAACAATGCAATATCTAAACACAATATATCCAAAAAACATAAATTAAAGAATTACTAATATAGCAAAGAGTGTATTGCTAAAGAGCTATAAAAAGTCCAAATCCATAAAGTGAATAAACATAGAAGTCCCAAATCCAGTGACAAAGTGCTGTGTGCTGAAACATTTTCCAACAAAAGTGTGTTGGTGTCCACAAGTACTTGACACAACAGACAAATCAGCCTCTTACCAGACTCATTGATCTCCAATCAAGAGATCAAATGAGCTGATGGTGTTCAGATCCCACACTGACACCCATGTTAGCAGTATCAATGGAGATGAATGAACAACTGCAGGTTCACTTCAACGGATTCCTCACACCAAACGGCTCTCCAAACCATGGAAGGAAGGCTTTAAAACAGAAGAAACTTCATTGTGCAACCTGATAAACTCACATAGGGGTTGATGCACTAAAACTGGAGAGTGCAAAATCTGGTGCAGCTGTGCATGGTAGCCAATCAGCTTCTATCTTCAGCTTGTTCAATGAAGCTTTGAAAATAAAAGCCGAAAGCTGATTGGTTTCTGTGCAGAGCGGCATCAGATTTTGCGCTCTCCAGTTTTAGTAACACAATTCCAGTGGTACCATCACAGTGCCAGAGTTCCAAAGTTTTGTTAATTCCTTGGCGCCAATGGTACGCAAATATGTGGCTTCTCAGCAGCTGGGCCTTGACACTGAGAGGCAGTATATATGCGTACCCAATGTAAACATACATGTGCCGAAAGTGCGTGCTCTCATCACATTTCGCCTCGTGAAAAGGTCCCGATTTCCAATCATGCGACCGTTGTGACAGCCAGTCAAAGCGGGCACATATCCCTACACCCTGCTCCACCTCCTGGCGTCACAAACCCCTTAACCACTTCATGTCCGGACACTTTTACCCCCTTCCTGTCCAGGCCAATTTTCAGCTTCCAGCGCTGTCACACTTTGAATGACAATTGTGCGGTCATGCAACACTGTACCCATATGAATTTTTTTGCATTTTTTTGAGACAGATAAAACTTTATTTTGGTGGTATTTATTCACCACTGGGATTTTTTTTTTGCTATATAAATTAAAAAAAAGTCCAAAAATTAAAAAAGTGTTTTTCTTATAAAAGTTTGCAAATAAATAATATTTCTTCATAAATCTTGGCCAAAATTTATTCAGTTATCTTTTTAGTAAAAAAAAATACTCCAAATTAGTTTATAACCAAAAATTAGCATTTCTCAAAAATTTTTTTACAATTTTATTTTTTTCTATATTATTTGTTTTTTTTTAAACCACCAGCCTACAGGGCACTTATACCCCCTTCCTGCCCAGTCCAATTTCCAGCTTTCAACGCTGTCACACTTTGAATTATGCAACACTGTACCGATATCAAATTTTTATCATTTTTTGTGACAGAGCTTTATTTTGGTGGTATTTAATCAACTCTGGGTGTTTTATTTTTTCTTAAACAAACCAAAAACCACTGAACATTTTGAAAAAAAAAACATTTTTTCTTAGTTTTTGTTATAAAATGTTTTAAATAAGTGATTTTTCTCCTTCACTGATGTGCGCTAATGAGGCTGCAGTGATGGGCACTGATAGGCTGCACTGATAGGTGGCACTGATGGGTACTGATAGGCGGCACTGATGCATACTGATAGGCGGCACTGACTGGCACTGATAGGTGGCACTGACTGGCATTGATAGGTGGCACTGATTGGCAGCACTGATAGGTGGCACTGATTGGCATTGATAGGTGGCACTGACTGATACTGATGGGTGACACAGAAAGGCAGATCAGATGGGCACTGATATGTGACATCGATGTGCACTGGTAGGCACTGATATGTAGCATTTCTGTGGCACTGATGGGCACTGGCATGTGGCAATGATGAGCACTGACAGCTGGCACTGCTGGGGTAACACTGATCATCAGTGCTCTAATGATCAGTGTACATGTCCCCTCCGCGGAATGCCAATTACCGGCTCTCCTCTCCTCTCGAGCTGTCAGCGTGACAGCTTGAGAGGAGAGAAAAGCCGATGAGAATGGGACGTCATATGACGTCCTCTCAGAACGAGAGAACCACCTTGCACCCGTCATTTTACTATATGGCGGGCGGGAGGTGGTTAAACATACTGTCACCCTAGCAGTACACTGTATGACTTGTGGGGGTGATGAAGATTTTTTTTTAACACTGATTGCTTTTACACCCATAAAGGCCGTAAAAGCAATAATTTCTCCTTCTCCCTGGCTACATTCCTGCAGCCATTGAGAAATACTGTGTGAGCTGTGATTGGTCACAGCTTGTCACATGGTAGAAGACTGTTGTGTATAGCCTTGTACCATGTGACCTCTGTGATCATTCACAGATTTCACACATAGTAAGCAATGATGTAAGAAGTGACTGTTCTGTCTCTCCAATCTAAGCATTGATAGTGTGATCTCTGTAACCTACAGTTGTGATGAGATAGCGATAACTCCAATCTCAGTTGGATATCACAGTCAGTGACTCAATCGAGATGATATCTTGTCGATCTTGTGAAGTTTATTCCATACACTGAGAGAATCTTACAACAATGAACATCTGATAGGACAAAAGATCATAATGTGCTCTGCTTCATGAGACATGAGGTTTGCTGAAATGCATTACTGGGAAGGGGGAGGGCTATCTATACAGCATTAACTACACCAAAGGAAAGGGAGGAGCAGAGACAAGATATAGAAAACACTTAAAGGCGTATGACAGTCATGTGAAACATGACAGTGACATATTGTTTACTACTATTCAATATACAATCATGTCAGGCAGTGACATCTTGCTTACTACTGTTCCTGTGATCACTGATTGGCCAATCAGTGAACACATATTCAGGACCTCACACAGTGGTCCTGTACAGGGATTGGTGTTCCTCCGGACACAGCGGGCACCTGTTCGCGGACACAGGCTGTAAATGTGGGTGCCATTTATGAACGGTAACCCGCTCCTGCACTGCTCCCATCCGGCCCTTTATGTACATGGGCTGGCCAGGAAGTGGTTAAAGGGCCAGGAGGCGCCAGCACCAAGGGGTTAAATAAAAATAGAGAAAAAAATATACATAATAACAAAAAGAACATGTATTACCTTATATAGATATGAAAACCCAACATGCTGCTTCTTTAAGTGGCCATTTTTATCCTCCTTGGGCTTGTAATTCTTCATAGCGATAAAGGCACCTGGTGAATTGTAACTTGTACTCTACAGGGTTCACCATCCATCATTAATAGTGGTCAGATAAAGGAAAGATGATTGCCTGGTGTGGGTTATCACACTTCCCAGGGCGCTCCAGGACTTATTAGATTAGTGTGTGTCAGCTTTTGTAGAACTAGAGTCCATTTCCAAGCTAGGCTGCATCACCTGGGGGATTTATTGACAGTCTATATATACAGTCTATATATAACTGCAATTCAACGGGGCATTGTGCGCTACAAAGCTGTTCTGTGAAAATGTACATCTGTTTAGACCATTTTGGCCGAAGTGCCCCCTGTTCAGAAAAATAGAATCTATTGAGGATTTTGGCAGCAAACAAATATGGTAAGTAAGGCCCCGAAGCATCCGTTTTTTATCCTTTCAATTCGTTTTTATTAAGGGAAAGTTGAAAAAGAACCTACTAGCAATATTCATTCCATTTTTGTTTGAAATACAGCCATTAGAGATGGTCATCATGCAAACAGAACAGCAAATAATACCGGAACACAAAATGTTCTACTGGCCAGTATAGCTGAGCAGAGGTTCTTAGAGCAGATGATCTTAAAGCGGAGCTCCACCCAAAAGGGGAAGTTCCGCTTTAAGGACTGCTCCAACGTTCCCCATTAAGGATTGGCACCTTTGGGGAGCGGGTACCCGAATTTGACAGGTACCTGCTCCCACTTCTGGTCTGATCGCCTAGGCAATCAGAAATGGAAGGTGTCCTCCCTTCTTGTAGTCTTTTGGGACATGTGACAGGTCCCAGAAGACTACAGGACCATTCATGAAGCACAGAGCTACTCGCACATGCGTAGTGGGCATCTGGCTGTGAAGCCGCAAGCTGTCACAGCCGGGTGCCCACACTGAAGATGCCTCCTGGAATACAAGAAGGCCTGTGAAACGGGCTTCGGGGGACACACCACGGGACCGAGGGACAGGTAAGTGGCTGTTTTTTAATAGTCAGCAGCTACATTTTTTGACCGGGTGAGTGGAACTCCACTTTAAAGTGGAACTGCACTGTATCTGGAAACCACAAACAAAAATGCTATTTAATTCATTGTTATTATTCACAGCAAACTCACACCATCCATCCATGTCTTTGTGCTATATCAGTATATCATATATCAGTTTGGCCACTGGATGTTCGCGCGGCTGCTCGGCTCCGCCTCCTCACTGGTGATTGTCCGCCAGAACTGTAGCTCAGGAAAGGCACACAGGCGGCCAATCACCGGCGAGGGGGCTGAGCCGAGCGGCCTCGCGAAAATCGAGTGCAGGAGCAGCAGGTAAGTGTTCAGTGTAGAGGTGCTGCTGCAACCACATATGCTGGCTGCAGCAGCACCATACTAGAACAGGGTCAGCAAGTGTAATTGGTGTCAGTGGGAGGAATAGTGCCCCATCATTGGTGTCACTGATACCAATGACGGAGCACTATTCCTCCCACTGACACCAATGATGGGGCACTATTCCTCCCACTGACACCAACGATGGGGCACTATTCCTCCCCCCCACTGACACCAATGATGGGGCACTATTCCCCCCCCCACTGACACCAATGATGGGGCACTATTCCACCCCCCACTGACACCAATGATGGGGCACTATTCCACCCCCCACTGACACCAATGATGGGACACCATTCCTCCCACTGACACCAATGTTGGGACACCATTCCTCCCACTGACACCAATGATGGGGCACTATTCCCCCAAACAATACTAATGATGGGACACTATTCCTCCCACTGATACCAATGATGGGGCACTATTCCTCCCACTGATACCAATGATGGGGCACTATTCTTCCCACTGATACCAATGATGGGGCACTATTCCTTCCACTGATACCAATGATGGGGCACTATTCTTCCCACTGATACCAATGATGGAACACTATTCCTGCCACTGATACCAATGATGGGGCACTATTCTTCCCACTGATACCAATGATGGGGCACTATTCTTCCCACTGATACCAGTGATGGAACACTATTCCTGCCACTGATACCAATGATGGAACACTATTCCTGCCACTGATACCAATGATGGAACACTATTCCTGCCACTGATACCGATGATGGGGCACTATTCCTCCCACTGATACCAATGATGGGGCACTATTCCTCCCACTGACACCGATGATGGGGCACTATTCCTCTCACTGATACCAATGATGGGGCACTATTCCCCCCACTGACACCGATGATGGGGCACTATTCCTCTCACTGATACCAATGATGGGGCACTATTCCTCCCACTGACACCAATGATGGGGCACTATTCCTGCCACTAATACCAATGTTGGGGCACTATTCCTCCCACTGATACCAATGATGGGACACTATTCCTCCCACTGATACCAATGATGGGGCACTATTCCTCCCACTGACACCAATGATGGGGCACTATTCCTCCCACTGACACCAATGATGGGGCACTATTCCTCCCACTGGTGTGCATTGGAAGAGGGGTAGTCTTATGCAGCGAGTATAGCCCAAACACTAAATTTTAGCAGGAAAAGTAGGGGGTCGTCTTATACGCCCAGTCGTCTTATATGCCGGCAAATACGGTAACTGAAGAAATGTAAAAAAAACCAAACAAACAAGTTTAATACAAGTAAATATGATATACTTTCCTATAAATTTACTAATGATAGCAGCATAAAGATTCAAAATAGTCCATGTTCTCTAATGTTTTAGGAACACTAGAAATGATTCTCTTTCAAACGTTACTCAGGGAACTAGTGTCTTTTGAAAGTTTATCTTAGCCAAACATAAGTCATCTGAGATCCCGATATTCTCTGCGCTCTTTCTTCTTTACTTAACTTTTCCCCTTTTACACCCCTCCCCCTTCTTTTTTTTTTTTCTTTCTTTTTACTTCACCTTATCTCCAGTTCCACTAAACCCTCTCCTCCCTCCCCTCATTTCTGGATATTTCCTTATCTATTGTCTAGACTGATACAAGAGTTCCTTGTATCAACCTTGATATTCTCAATGTCTCCATATTATGTGAACAGTTTTTTGGTTATGAAAGCATATTGGGATGTTCATACTGCTTCAATATCCAGAATATGTATTATGTTATATATTGTCAAAACTCAAATAAAAACATCTTTATGAAAAAAACAAATAGTCAGTGTTGATTGAGAGAGTGAAGTTCAACTTTAACCACTTCAAGTCCGGACACTTTCACTCCCTTCCAGTCCAGGCCAGTTTTCAACTTTCAGCACTATCGCACTTTGAATGACAATTGCGCGGTCATGCAACACTGCACCCATATGAATTTTTTAGCATTTTTTTCAGACAGATGAATTTTTATTATTTTAATCCACTGGGATTTTTATTTAAATGAAAAAGCCCAAACATTTTAAAAAAAAAAGTGTTTTTCTTTTAAAATTTTGCAAATAATCTTTCTTTATAAATCGTGGCCAAAATGTATTCAACTATCTTTTTAGTAAAAAAAAAAAATGACACAAATTAGTTTATAACCAAAAATTATAATATTTTAAAAAACATTTTGACATTTTTTTTTTTTTTTTATATTATTTATGTTTTTTTTTTAACATACTGTCACCCTAGCAGTACAGTGTCACCATGGTAACACTGTACTACTTGTGGGGGGTGATGAATATTTTTTTTCTTTTTTTACACGGATTGCTTTTACACCTATAAAGGCTGTAAAAGCAATCATTTCTCCTCTCTGGCTGCATTCTTGCAGCCATTGAGAAATACTGTGAGAGTTGTAATTGGTCACAGCTTGTCACATGGTACAAGGCTGTTGTGAATAGTCTTGTACCATGTGACCTCTGTGATCATTCACAGATTTCACACCTAGTAAGCAATGATGTCAGGAAGTGATATCTTGCTTACTACTGTTCATGTCATCAAGAATCGGGACCTCACACAGAGGTCCTTTACAGCGATTGGTGTCACAGCGGGCCCCGGATTGTGGTGCCACGTGGTCCCAGGGAGCGCGCACAGGCAGTGAATTCGGAGGCCATTTATAAACGGCCACCCGCTCCTGCACTGCTCCCGTCCGGCTGTTTATGTACATGGGACGGACAGGAAGTGGTTAAGTAAAGAATCCATCAGACAATGAAGTCTTCCTATTCATATTAGCCCAACGATGTTGTAACCAGGTAAAATGGCTAAATAAATATCACAAGAAAGGCCACGGGCATATTCGCTTAGGAAGTGTTGGCAGGTCAAAGACCTGTGTGATATTTTTTAAATGGCGGTTTAGGAAAGATCTAACTACTAGCTAATGGTCACCTGCAAGTAGGTAGAGAATGGTACCAAAAATGGCCAGCCAATCCGGCCAAAGGTGCCTAGAATAATCAGCTGAGAAATGGAAAAAGAAACGGAAATTAGAATCAGTCTGTGGAACCTAAGGGGTTAATCCTCCTCATTGTGTAAATAGGCTGTTTGATCCTGTCTTCTCTGGCCCTCACCTTCTTCTATTGTCCCCAAACCATCTGCTGATTGTACAGAGCTCTAGGAGTCACTCTGTTAATGCTCAGTTTAGTGTGTATTGCTAGATAATTGTTTTTTTTTTCTTTGAGAGGATGCATGTGATCAGCACAGGGTCAATCAGTACTGTCCACGCAGAGGGTCAGGGGTTATGCAGCCTCATAGGACAGTCAGAGGAGAATGAAAACTCCTACAAGCTTTAACCAGTGCTCAGGTGGACACTGATAGAAGTCACAAGAAATGCTGACAAGAAAAGGTATTTCACAGTTTAAATTTACTAAAATAATTGCATTTCCATGTTGTGTGTACTGTGGGAGACCAAATATAGTGAATGCAGTGTCCTGGGAGACCAGATATAGGGAATGCAGGGTCCTGGGAGACCAAATATAGTGAATGCAGGGTCCTGGGAGACCAGATATAGTGAATGCAGGGTCCGGGGAGACCGGATATAGTGAATGCAGGGTCCTGGGAGACCAGATATAGTGAATGCAGGGTCCGGGGAGACCGGATATAGTGAATGCAGGGTCCTGGGAGACCAGATATAGTGAATGCAGGGTCTGGGGAGACCAAATATAGTGAATGCAGGGTCCTGGGAGACCAGATATAGTGAATGCAGGATCCTGGGAGACCAGATATAGTGAATGCAGGGTCCTGGGAGATAAGATATAGTGAATGCAGGGTCCGGGGAGACCAGCTATAGTGAATGCTGGGTCCTGGGAGACCAGATATAGTGAATGCAGGGTTTGGGGAGACCAGATACAGTGAATGCAGGGTCCTGGGAGACCAGATACAGTGAATGCAGGGTCCGGGGAGACTGATATAGTGAATGCAGGGTCTGGGGAGACCAGCTATAGCAAATGCAGGGTCTGGGGAGACCAGCTATAGCAAATGCAGGGTCCTGGGAGACCAGATGCAGTGAATGCAGGGTCCTGGGAGACCAGATATAGTGAATGCAGGGTCCGGGGAGACCAGATATAGGGAATGCAGGGTCCTGGGAGACCAGATATAGTGAATGCAGGGTCTGGGGAGACCAGATATAGTGAATGCAGGGTCCCGGGTTTAGTAACACTTGAAATGAGGACAAGGGAAGGAAAGGAAGTAAAAGAATAGGAAAAAAGAGGTGAAGGAAGGCTGCTGCTATGGGTGACATACCATTTTAGCTCCAAAAAGTCAGTTGAGAGAGTGAAAAATGGTGAATCTGCTTAATAATAATAACATCTTTCATTCACAAAAAAGGACAATGGTCTTAAATGGTCATTTCAACTAAAAAATGTTTTCTTTGTGCTTCATAAGTGTTCCCTTATGTAGGCAATAATCTTTTTTACAATTAGAAATAAACAAATTGTGTCTTTTTTTAGTTCTAATATAACAGCTTCCTTTTGTGTAATAGTTGAGAATTCAGTGGATACCATTTAGTAGAAGGTGACAACCCCAGGCTTATTACAGCTGAAGTCCAAATAGATATAAAAACATGAATTCATATGGTTATATATTAATGTGCCTTGCAAAAGATTTACCCCCCCTTCCTGACCAGGCCATTTTTTGCGATACGGCGCTGCGTTACTTAAACTGATAATTGCACGGTCATGCAACGCTGTACATAAATTTAATTTATGTCAATATTTCCCCACAAATTGAGTTTTCTTTTGGTGGTATTTTATCACCTCTGTGCTTTCTATTTTTTGTTTGTTTGTTTATAAACAAAAAAAGACAGACTTTAAAAAAAAACAAACAATATTTTTGCTATTAAACATGTCCAGTAAAAAAAATCTAATTTCGTCATAAATTTAGGCCAAAATATATTCTGCGACATGTCTTTGCTAAAAAAAAAATCCCAATATGTGTATATTAATTGGTTTGCGTGAAAGTTATAGCATCTACAAATGACGGTATATATAATGGAATTTATATATATATATATATATATATATATATACACTAGTAATGGCGGCGATCAACGACTTATAGCAGAACTACGGTGGGCTTTCTGACACTGGGGGGAACTGACTTGGTTTCACTGACATCCCCAGTGACTCCAATACAGTGATCAGTGCTAATAAAAAGCACTGACACTGTACTAATGGCACTAGGCAGGAAGAGGTTAACATCTGGGAAAATCAAAGGGTTAACTGTGTGCTGTGTGTGTTTTACTGCGCGTGCTGTGTTTTACTCAGAAGACATGCTGCTTTGTATCTCTCTGCTGTTCAGAGCAGGGGCGGACTGACAACTCATGGGGCCCCCGGGCAATAGGGGATCATGGGGCCCCTGTGTCCTTGCCCAAACTCAAAAAAACCTATTAAAAAGGTACCAGGGGTATCTTATGGGGCCCCCTACTGACCAGGGGCCTCGGGCAGTGACCGAGTTTCCAAATGGTCAGTCCGCCCCTGGTTCAGAGAGATACAAAACAGCAAGTCCATGCTGACAGGAGAGAGACCTGTGTTGCTTACACACCGGTCTCTCCCCTGCCAGCTTTCCCTGATGACCTCCGAGTGGTTTGAAAGTAAGGATGGGTATCTCCTGCCTTCATGTAACACTGTACCCCACGGGCGTCCTGAGGCAGGTGCGGGGGGTGCGGCCCGCACCGGGTGATATTGACCGCACGGGGTGACACCGGACCCGCTCCACAAAAAGGTAAATTGTATAGCAAGCCAACGATCCCCGCAGGATGGTTCCGACCCAACCTGCGGGGATCGTCTGCTTTCTTTACAACTTACCTTTTCGTGGAGCTGGTCCGGTGTCACCCCATATAGATTGCATGCCGACAATCCCCGCAGGATGGATGGGATCTGCGGATTGGGGAGCATAATCCTCATAATCCACTCCTCCTACCACTCCATCCCGCACAGCCACTTCCTCCTGTACCACTATCACCTCCCTCCTAGATTGTAAGCGCCAAAGAACAGGGCCCTTGAACCCCTCGTGTATTGTGTTGTTACTGTCTTGTCTCATGTACTGTCCCCCACTATAATGTACAGCGCTGAGCAAACTTTTTGGCGCTATATACTGTATAATAATAATAATTGGACTATTCATGAGCATGGGTGAAGGGAATAAATACCACCAAAATAAAGTTTTTATCCCCGCAGGATGGTTCAGATCTGCAGATTGAGCATAATGGGTCGGAGTCCAATCCATTATGCTCCCCAATCCGCAGATCCCATTCATTCTGCGGGGATCGTCGGCATACAACTTATACGGGGTGACACCGGACCCGCTCCATGAAAAGGTAAGTTGTAAAGAAAGCCGACGATCCACGCAGGATGGATCAGATCTGCGGATTGAACATAATGGATTGGAGTCCGATCCATTATGCTCAATCCGTAGATCTGTTCCATTCTTCGGGGATCGTCGGAGGGGGTGTCACCCAGTGTTACCACACCGGGTGACACCAACCCTAGGGACGCCCCCATATGAATTTTTTAGCATTTTTATGAGACAGATAAAACTTTATTTTGGTGGTATTTATTCCCTTCACCCATGCTCACAAAGGGTACAAAGCTGACTGTTAGTCCAGTGACACCAGGCACAGCCATTCGGGACTTAACAATAAATTGCAGCAATCCATTTCTGAGATGAGGCCCCGCCCCTTGCATAACTTATTATTCTGCAATGTTGGAGTTTTCAGCAACAACATAAACAAATTCTGAACAACACAAAATCAAAACCTTCATTTGATTTATGGCAGCAATAAGTTTAAAATGCAATATCAGCCTTGAAATAGCAAAGAAGAGCTGACGCATGCAAACACTTAGACCAAGGCAATCCTTTGTCAAATTTTCAAATTGCCGTAATGGGATTGTTACAGAAACCGTTTGTTGAGTGTATTGTTCCAAAACGAGATGCTAAACCTTCCAGAGTGACCTGGAGCCGTGCGTTCTTCTCTGAATACCTGCTGTTTTTATTAGACAAGATCTCCAGTTAATACATGTTGCTCTCATACAATAATAGACTGCTGAAAGTACTATTTTCCAATGTATATGTTAAAGCAGGCATCTCATTAAAATTCCAGCTATACTGGATCAGCATTTGAAATTACAGTCTTATTATGTGTCAAAAAAAAAAAAAAGAAGAAAAAAAAAAAAGGAAAATCTTTCTTTTCACGAATAAAAAAAATGGAGCTCGCTCATAAAGCCTAGTAAAAATACAAAGCAGTCCTGCTTACATGTGTTTCACATCATTACAAATTGCAGAGAGCCTGTTTTCAGTCAGACAAATCCTGTTTTGTACACTTAGGCCCCATTCACAACTGAGCATTTTGTAGGTCAAAGCTCCAAAAATCAATTATTCTCAGTGGAGATGGTTTACATCTCCACTCCAAGTCGCCTGTAGCCAAATGCCAGAAGCTCAAACAAGTCCTGGAGCCTTTTTTGTAGCTCAAATTCGGCAGATTTGTGTGTTTCTAGGGTGTTTTTATTCCCATTGAAATGAATGGAAAAAGCATAATTTGCATGTTTTGTTGTACGTTTTTGTGCGATTTTCTGCTCAAATGAGGAAAAAAAAAAAGTAACAATATACAGTATGCAAAAATAATTATAAAATAAATAACCAAATAAATAAAAATCATCATAAATAAATCAAATAAATTAAATTAATAATATGTAATAAATAATAATTAACCCCTAACCTTAACCCCCTATCCCTTAATGTAATATAGTAGTATTATTATTAATAATAATAATAAAACCCCAAGCAAAAATTGCATTATTAATATTATGATTATTATTATTAATAATAATAGTAATTTATTTTGTGTTAGGGTTAGATTGTTTATTTTCTTCTTTTTCTACTTCTTCTTCTTCTTCTTCTTATTATTATTATTATTATTATTATTATTATTAGTAGTAGTAGTAGTAGTAGTAGTAGTACTAGTAGTAGTAGTAGCAGTCAGGGGAAAACTGATCATTTGGAAACTCGGGCACTGCCCGAGGGCCCGGGTTCAGTAGGGGGCCCCATGAGATGCCCCTGGTACCTTTTTCATAGGCTTTTTTGAGTGTGGGCAAGTACACAGGGGCCCCATTATCCCCTATTGCCCTGGGGCTCCTTGCGTTGTCAGTCCACCCTTGGTAGCAGTAGTATTAGTATTGTTGTTATTATTATTATTATTATTATTAATAATAATAATATTTTAGGGGTTAATTATTATTTATTTTTTATTACATAATATACATTTGTTGTATTTATTTATGAGTATTTCTATGTATTTGTGTATTTATTTTACATTTATTTTAGATTATTTTTATTATTATTATTATTCACACCCTATCCCTAACAAAAAGAAAAAAAAAGAAGATATTAATAATAAGGCAATAAATAAAATATTAACCCCTACCCCAGTCCCTAACCTCTAATCCTAACCTTTACCCCAACCCTTAATTCTAACCTAACCTTAACTATAACCTTTTACCCTAACTAAAAAAAAAATAATAATAAAAAAAAATTAAAAGCTGATGGAAACACTAGCAACAAATGATACGACAGATGATATTTTTCTCAATTAGCTAATAAAAAAATGCCACAGCTCAAAAACACCTTAAAACGCTGTCTGAAAACAAGCAAAAACGTGCAGAAAACATGCAAAAAAATGTGAAAACTGCTCAGATTTGCTATGCTCAAGTGTGAATACAACAGTAAGATCATAGCAGCAGCTAGGCAGTCATACAGAACAAGAAAATATACTGAGGTTACCATCCAGTATACAGAGCAAGAGAAGTGCTAATGTGCAATGCCCATACATACAGAATGAGATCAGATACTGAGAATTAGACCAGCCTACAGAGAAAGAGAAGTGTTACTGTGCAATGTCCATACATACAAAATGAGATCAGATACTGAGAACTAGACCCAGCCTACAGAGAAAGAGAAGTGTTACTGTGCAATGTCCATACATACAGAATGAGATCAGATACCGAGAACTAGACCCAGCCTACAGAGAAAGAGAAGTGTTACTGTGCAATGTCCATACATACAGAATGAGATCAGATACCGAGAACTAGACCCAGCCTACAGAGAAAGAGAAGTGTTACTGTGCAATGTCCATACATACAGAATGAGAACAGATACCGAGAATTAGACCCAGCCTACAGAGAAAGAGAAGTGTTACTGTGCAATGTCCATACATACAGAATGAGATCAGATACCGAGAATTAGACCCAGCCTACAGAGAAAGAGAAGTGTTACTGTGCAATGTCCATACATACAGAATGAGAACAGATACCGAGAATTAGACCCAGCCTACAGAGAAAGAGAAGTGTTACTGTGCAATGTCCATACATACAGAATGAGAACAGATACCGAGAATTAGACCCAGCCTACAGAGAAAGAGAAGTGTTACTGTGCAATGCCCATACATACAGAATGAGATCAGATACCGAGAATTAGACCCAGCCTACAGAGAAAGAGAAGTGTTACTGTGCAATGTCCATACATACAGAATGAGAACAGATACCGAGAATTAGACCCAGCCTACAGAGAAAGAGAAGTGTTACTGTGCAATGCCCATACATACAGAATGAGAACAGATACCGAGAATTAGACCAAGCCTACAGAGAAAGAGAAGTGTTACTGTGCAATGCCCATACATACAGAATGAGATAAGATACTGAGAATTAGACCCAGCCTACAGAGAAAGAGAAGTGTTACTGTGCAATGCCCATACATACAGAATGAGAACAGATACTGAGAACTAGACCCAGCCTACAGAGAAAGAGAAGTGTTACTGTGCAATGCCCAAATACAGAATGAGAACAGATACTGAGAATTAGACCCAGCCTACAGAGAAAGAGAAGTATTACTGTGCAATGCCCATACATACAGAATGAGATCAGATACCGAGAATTAGACCCAGCGTACAGAGAAAGAGAAGTGTTACTGTGCAACCTTGAAGCTGAATTTCAGGTACGGCAATTTTTAAATAGTTTTATTGGACCAGTTTGGACCAATGTACTGTAAGTGTGTCTGTGCCATACCTGTGGGATCCCTGGAAATCACTGTAGTAGACCCCGGTGCTCCAGTGATCTCCACTTGCTTCCAGGTCCCATGCTGAGTGGCTGCCCTGTTGCTTACTGAACACAGGAGGATGCTTGGTCTGCATTTTTGCTAATCAGAGAATGCTTTGCATTTTCTCCATGTTCACTTTGCAGCAGGGTCAACCACTCAGCACAGGACCCAAAAAGCTCGTAGAGATCACTGGAATATAGGTGCCTACTACTGTGATTTCCAGCTTCCATGGGCTTCCCACAGTTATGACACATACAGTACATATACAGTGAAGGAAATAAGTATTTGATCCCCTGCTGATTTTGAATGTTTGCCCACTCACAAAGAAATGATCAGTCTAAAAATCGAATGGTAGGTGTATTGTAACTCTGAGAGACAGAATAGCAACAACAAATTCAGCAGAAATGCATGTCTAACAAATTATGCACTGATCTGCATGTTCATGAGGGAAATAAGTATTTCATCCCCTATCATTCAGCAGGATTTCTGGCTACCAGGTGTCTTTCATACAGGAAACAAGCTGAGATTAGAAGCAGTCTCTTAAAGGGAGTGTTGCTAATCTCATTTTGTTACCTGTATAAAAGACACCTGTCCACAGGTGCAAACAAACAATCAGATTCCAAACTCTCCACCATGGCAAAGACAAAAGAGCTGTCCAAGGATGTCAGGGACAAGATGGTAGATCTACACAATTTCAATGGTTGAACTGGATGGACTACGTATGTTCATCATCCCTGTTTCCCAGCTTCTTTTTTTACTTTTTGTAGTTATATTCTCAGCACATATAAATTGTCAAAAATATTTATTGTACTCACCTTCCCTCAAGAGTTTTTAAAGAATAGATTATTATTTGTTTTTATTGTTTTTTTTTTGTTTTGTTTTTTTAAATAAAGTTGAGCCTAAGTGATTCCAAACTTTAGTGAATATTCATTACTCACCATCCATGCTTCCTTTCTTCATTTTCACTGTTTGTAGTTCTATTTATTTCCCAATGCACATGAGTTGGCAAAGGTAGGAGTGAGCTAATCAAAGGTCGCTATCTTACTGGAGGACCACTTGTTCAGTAAATAACATTTTAATAAAGGCAGTCTATATATATAACAAATGTCTAATTTTTCTGATGTGGTTGGCTTGTTTTTGTACGTGCGTTTTTTTTTCCCTGCAGACGGGGAAGCGTGGACGTAATTGGTTGAACAACCGTAGGAGTTTATGATCGTATTCAGTAGTCAGCTTGGTTCATAGCAATAATAATTATACAATTTTGTTACATATTCATTTATTTTAATGCACCAATTAATCCCACACCATTTGGATGTACTTTTAATTGCTTGGCTCTGCCTTTCTAACTGCTTTTTTGTTTTTTACTGTGTAAACATTATATGACTACATAAATATTCATAATATTGTCTTTTTTCCCTTTTTCATCTGGTGATCCTGTCAGTCACACACTTCCTGTCCAAGGGTGACAACGCTCATTCACCCTATTGTCACTCTAGGACAGGAAGTGTGTTAGGACTACAGAATTCTTCTCTTCTCCTCTCTGCTCCTCTCTACTCTCTTCCTCTCTCTTCCCTTTCTTTTCCCTTCCCTTTCCCTTCCCTTTTCATCTTGTTTCTTCTCTTCTCCTCTCCTCTCTTTTCCTCTCTTCCCTTCCCTTCTGTTTCTTTTCCCTTCCCTTCTTGTCTTGTTTCATCTCGTTTCTTCTTCTCTAGGAGTGAGGCGTTCTGTAAAACCACAGGGTGACAACGCTCATTCAGCCTACTGTATCTAGGACCAGCATTGTCACTGTAGGACAGGAAGTGTGTTAGGGCTACAGAACTCTTCCCATCCTTCCCCTTCTCCTCTCTTCTCTTCTCCTCTCCTCTCCTCTTCTCTCTTCTCCTCTCCTCTTCTCTCTTCTCCTCTCCTCTTCTCTCTTCTCCTCTCTTCTCTTCTCCTCTTCTCTCTTCTCCTCTCTTCTCTCTTTTCTCTTCTCCTCTCTTCTCTCTTTTCTCTTCTCCTCTGTTCTCTCTTCTCCTCTGTTCTCTCTTCTATTCTCTTCTCTTCTCCTCTTTTCTTTCTTCTACTCTCTTCTCCTCCTCTCTTCTCTTCTCCTCTCCTCTTTTCCCTTCCCTTTCTTTTCCCTTCCCTTCTCATCTTGTTTCGTCTCGTTTCTTTTTCTTTTCTAGGAGTGAGGAGTTCTGTAAAAACACATGGCTATGACATGTTTTACTGTCCCCAGCTACTCCCCCTTAAGTTGCAAAGGCAGTGGACGGGTGCACACATGCCACGGCTGCAATGTTTTACATTGCGGTGTGACAAAAATTAAAATAAAAGAGCTCCTTGTAAAAACAAGTAAATAATATTTGCCTGTGCCACTGCCCACATGCTTTGCTAGCGAAAATCCTGCTGGAAAATCTGCATTTGATACTTCTGGGAGAGTTAGGCGCTGGATTCTCTCACTGCATTCTGTGGTTCCTTCCAATTACCCCTGAATCACTATAGTACACAGGAGCAGGTGGAGGGAGCCACAGAGCACAGTGGAGGAGAAGCCATCCGGCACATATAGGTATGGCGGGTGCTAAAGTTCTTTCAGCAAGCTTCCCTCTTCAGCGAAGGAATTTGGTGTCCATGGGTAGTGGGATAGAGCAATTCATTCATTGCTTCACAGGTGGCTTTCATATTTAGATTTTTGACAGTCACTATAAAAACTAATTGAATTGTTTTTGAATGCACACATGCAGTCAAGGGAGTTTTTATGTCCTGGGTTTTCTTGCACACAGCATTACTTTCTAAAGGGACCCTATTTTCTGTTTCCCCAGTATCCCAGAAAGATACTAAGAAATTAGTAGGTCATTTGCCTTCTGACTACATTGTTCCTTCCATGTGCCTGTATAATTATTGTAGGGACAATGAATGATAAACTACTGGTAAATGGGGAGGGGGGTAAGAAGTGATGTGATTGACAGAAATGTATAGGAATACAATAGATAACAATAAATACACCGTAAATTAATGCAGCGCTAGTCAAATAATTAATAAAACAATGATGGATATGACAAAAACGTGCGCTGTGGAGTGCTAGGGTATTAGTGAAAACAGCGTCTGAATATGACGCATAAAGTGCAATAGTGACACAGATCTGTATATATAGGTAAAAAAATCCGATACATATAAAAGGGTGAATTCCGTGACTCCAGCGGATGGAAAAACGAGTAAATATTGCACTAACCAGAAAGCGCAATTATAAGCGCATTTGAGTAAATTACACCACTGCTGGTCATCTGTATCCTAAAGGTAACCCAGGGGATCATCTGGTACACGTCTGCACATCAGTTGATTATCCGGCTGCTACTCTCCAGGTATCCCATTTGGTGTAAATGGACCAGTATTAGGCAGTGGGAAAATCAGGAATCCACCTTAAACAGCTCATCAATAAACGAGCCAGATACAGAGTGCCTAATAGTGCAGTAATTTTTTATTTATTTGGCATGAATAGTGTAAAAACATAATGCACTCACATCTGGCAGTAAAAACAAACAAAGATGGCCGACGGCCTTCTTCATGGCGTGTGCGGCGTGACGTCACATGCTTGGCTCCTCCCTTCTAATTCTCCCCCAAATTTCTATCTATTTTTTGAATTAAAAAGATGCCTTCTGTGCTCCTCTAACCACTAACTTTATAGGCATATGGTGCTTTCAGTCCAGAAAGCACAGCAGTGACTCCATGATATAGATTTTGGCTCCAAGCACTGACAAGCAGTTGTGGACTGACTAACAAGAAAGCTGTATCAGACACGGTTCGTGACATACGATCTGGGCAGCATCTTCTCAGATATTTCTCATTTAAAAAAAGCAAAAATCCAGAGTAAGTCAAATGCCAAGTAACAAAGTGAAAACAAAATTAGAGGGGCATACAGAAAAGGCTTTTGCATCTAATACAGATAGTATTATGCATATTACAGTTCTTGTTTATAAGCTGGCCATAGACTGAGGGAAATTTGGCTGTTTCAGCAGAGATTGGATGAATTTCGATTGGTGGGTGGACATCCCTTCTTGGCAGAAGTCAATCTTTTGAATATTTAACTGATAAAAGCTGTCAGAATACTTAAACAGCTTAAAGGGCCTAAAGCAGGGGCGGACTGACCATTTGGAAACTTGGGCACTGCCCGAGGGCCTGGGGTCAGTAGGGGACCCCATGAGATGCCCCTGGTACCTTTTTCATAGGTGTTTTTGAGTATGAGCAAGGACACAGGGGTTGTCAGTCTGCCCCTGGGAGGCACTTAAGTTCACTGCACAGAACCCCGACTACAACCCTACTGAACAGCTTTGGGATTGTCAGTCCACCCCTGGCCTAAAGTTCATCTTTTCATGAAAAATGAACAGGTGGACTACCTCCAAATATCCTGCCACCCCTCTGGACCCCACTGCACAAAGCGGCCAGCGGAGCGTTCTGTATACTGCGTACCACAATACACAGCCTCGGGATGAATACCTATCATAATGCTTGTAAAGGCAAGTACTCATTGGTCATGGCAATCACATGACCGCACTGGCCAATGAGAAGTGCTTCTTTCTTCTAGGACAACATACAAGATGCCCCAGATGCACTTTTTATTGGTCAGCATGGCCATGTGGCTGCAAAAGGAAAACAGAGAGGGCACACCAGGCTTACCACAATAAACCATTTATTACTAAAAGCACATTACAAAGTTACATAGTTAGTCTGGCTGAAAAAAAGACAAAAATCCATCCAGTTCAACCATAAAAAAAATAATTGTAATCCTATACCCAGTATATCCAGAGGAAGGCAAAAAAAACAAAAAAACTTAAAAGATATATATATATATGTACACTTAGAAACAGTTGTGATTTACACATTCATTGTCAAAGACAATGTTGCTCAGTCCCTTCAACGCGCTCCTTGCCTCGAGAAGATGTCATGAAGAAACGTACAGCTTATGCGTTTCGAGGATTATGCCCTCTTCATCAGAGTCAAGAGGGAATAGACCCTCAAAACACGTAAGCCGTCAATTTCTTGGTGACATCTTCCTGAGGGTAGGAGCACTTAAAAAGGGACTGAGCAACGTTGTCTTTAACCACTTCCAGTCCGGACACTTTCACCCCCTTCCTGTCCAGGCCAATTTTCAGCTTTCAGCGCTATCACAATTTGAATGACAATTGTGCAGTCATGCAACACTGTACCAATATGAATTTTTTAGAGACAGATAAAACTTTATTTTGGTGGTATTTATTCACCACTGGGATTTTTATTTTTTTGCTATATAAATGAAAAAGTCCAAACATGTTTTTTTAAAAAGTGTTTTTCTTATAAAATGTTGCAAATAAATAATCTTTCTTCATAAATCTTGGTCAAAATGTATTCAGCTATCTTTTTAATAAAAAAAAAATAACCCAAATTAGTTTATAATCAAAAATTATAATTAAAAAAAAAATTTAAATGTGTATTTTTTTATATTACTATTTATGGTTTTTTTCTCAGTATGTTGTGCTAATCAATATCACCAAGAGAGAACTTGATGGGAAATCCCAAAACTTAAGTTGTCACAAAACATGAGCAGAGAGGAAATATTCCAATGATTGCACCTGTTTGGGTGACCGATGTCTAACAGGGGACAACCTCTGACCTCCTGTTGTGTCTTCAGAACAAGAAGTGAAGGAGAATCTGCCCAGCAGGACAGCAACAAAAAAAAACCTGATGAGTTTTAGACAAAACCAAAAAGATAAGCAAATATGGACAGTTTATACCTACAATCTCAGATTGAAAAGTGTAAGATTAACACATCCATATTTTTTTAAAGAAGTCAAGGTATGGATTGATCCAATGTAGCTACAGTACATATACCATGCCTGGTAGATCCCCCTGGAAGCGGAAATCACTGAAGTAGGCTTAGGGGCGGACTGACAACTCATGGGGCCCCGGGCAATAGGGGATCATGGGGCCCCTGTGTCCTCGCCCACACTCAAACCACACCCAAAAAAGACTATGAAAGGTACCAGGAACATCTCATGGGGCCCCCTACTGACCCCGGGACCTCGGGACCCGAGTTCCCAAATGGTCAGTCCGCTCCTAAGTAGGCTTCGCTGCTCCAGTGATCTCCACTTGCTTCTGGGTCCCATGCTCAGTGGCTGCCATGCTGCAATCTGAACTCAGGAGGTTGGTCGCTCAGCACGGGAACAATTCGCAGAATGCTTTGCAGTTTACTCAATATATTTAAAACACTCTAATTGGACAAGGTGGAAAGCATGATGTCACCGCCCCTTCTCTCCACCTTTTGCAACCTGGAATTCTTCTTTACCCCCGGTTCACATCTATGCAGGTGGTGTCGCTGCGGATCCGCACGAAAATCCGTGCAGCCGCACCACCCTCACAGAGAAATGTGTATCCACGGGCGGGTGCCATTAGTTCTAATGGCATGCCCAACACACTGGAAAACGCAATCGAACTGGGAACCGAGGTTTCCGCGTTTTCCAAAGAAGTACATGGACTTCTTTCCCTGCGTGTCATGGGCATGGGAGTCCATTCAAATGAATGGGCTCTCGTGCCCGTCCAAAACGCAACCCGCACGGCTGCATAAATGTGAACCTAGGGTTAACCACCTTCTGTCTGACCTATAGTAATTAACAGCTGGACGTAGATGTCCTCCCAGTAGTAGACTCGGGCTTACCATGCAGCGCTGCTCTGCGATCCCTCGATCACTTACCTTGTCCTGCGCTCCCGCAATGTCACTCCTACAGTGTCCCCGGCAATGTAATCCGGTGGATGCCGGCATCTGTCATCTGGGTTCCGTCCCCTGCGACATCGGGACGTACGGGAGATGGAACGGCGGGAAATTTGAAAATGACAAAAAGTTTCATTCACTAAAATCACATAGTAAAACATTCCTGTATCAAACCATTTCACATACATTTTGTCCCGAGTGCTTTGTCCTGTGCCCTGCCTGCATTTTTACTGTTCTTATTGCCTGGAAACTGAGAAATGTCCATGGCGTCCAAAAAGCGTCCCTTTAGGTCAAAAGCGGTTTTAGACCGGCTAGAGAACAGCGATAGTAAATTAGAACCACTTGCAGAATTGAGTGATAATGATTCGTGGGGGAAATTCGTCATCAGACACTGAAAACGATTCTGTGACTTTGCTCAGCAATGTGCGAACTTGGCGCTATATTTGAAATTTCAGTGTTTTTGGTTTGATTATATTATTGAATTACATTTATTATTATTTTTTATGATTATTAAATTATAATTTATGATTTTGTGTTTCAAATTGTACCACACCCGGGATGTTTACTAGACTCTTGTTCGGACAGATTTCAGTGAGTTATTCCTAAATATTACAGGCCTACAATAAAAAAAATACATATTTCCATGCAAAAAATGTACCGCTTTGAGCAGAGAAATATGGACATAATCAGACCGCTAGGGAGGTTAAGGTGTGACAACACCGCAAACTGAAAATTACCCTGGGCAGGAAGCGGATGACAGTGTCCTGTATTGATGTTGAAGTGGTTAATAAAAATAAAAAATGTAGATTCCAATAAAAAAATATGTTAAATTTCTAAATGGAGTTGAGCTTGACTTTGCCAAGCACAGCACACGGCCGTGGCAAAGGACAAAGAGATGCAATGCAACCTTCATTTAACTGTTTATACAGCACTCCAGGCTTCAGAATAGGAGTTGGGCAGACACATAAAAGGAAACCAATAAAACAATTTACAGTTCCGTGCCGAGTTTTTGGCTGCCTAAGAAAAACAGGAATACAAGACATCCATCTACCTCTTTATTTTCTCCTCTGTCCTTTAAGCTGAAGTGCTGCTCGCTGATGTTGAGAAAACAACTGCGATGGATTGACAAGACTTGCACGCTACCTGTTTCATCAGTTTGATCCAATTCTAGATGCCCGTTGCCCTGGCAACCCCGAGGCTGAAACAAGAAAAAAAGATTGCAAACCCATTATTAACTGTTGCTCAAGTGCAGCTAATTCCTCCAACAGAAATCTATAATTGGACAAAACAAGAAGGTTAAAAAAAAAAAAAAATCACGGGGCACAAAATAATGGATTCAGGGGGTTATTCTTCTTCTTCTATTTATTATCCTTTCTTATTGAGAAAATGCCAAGTTCCCCACCTGTTCCGCAATGCTGTGCAATGAGCAAGGGGAGCATGGATAAACTGCATTGGACAAACTAAGATCTGAAACACTTCATCTTGAGATGATGGTACTTACATTAAATATCACAGATTATCCCGATTTATTCCCATTTGAAATGGTTTGATCCCCAATTGTTTTATTCACTCTTAAAAGCTGAACTTCATAGAGCTAAGACCAAGTGGTTCATCGAGTCTGCCCTTTGTTTTTGTTTTTTTTTCTTTATTTCAGGTTTGAATCATTTTTTTTATTCATAAAACCAGGTCCAAGTGGTTTATTCAGTCTACCCTTTGTTCTTGTTGTTTTTTTTATTTATACTAAATTTGTTTTACATTTTTGTTTTTATTTTTGTATTTTTTAAATTTTATTTTTTTTTTTTTTATTGGTAGTTAGTGCTACTACTAAGATCTGAAACATCTCATCTTGAGATGATGGTACTTACATTAAATATCACAGATTATCCAGATTTAATCCCATTTGAAATGGTTTGATCCCCAATTGATCTATTCACTCTTAAAAGCTGAACTTCATAGAGCTAAGACCAAGTTGTTCTTCGAGTCTGCCCTTTGTTATTTTATTTTTTTTTTAATTCTAGGTTTTAGTAATTTTTACATTTTTTTATTCATAAAACCAGGTCCAATTGGTTTATTCAGTCTACCCTTTGTTTTTGTTGTTTTTTTTATTTATACTAATTTTTTTTTTTACATTTTTGTTTTATTTTTGTATTTTTTAAATTTTATTTTATTTTTTTATTGGTAATTAGTGCTACTACTAAGATCTGAAACACCTCATTTTGAGATGATGGTACTTACATTAAATATCACAGATTATCCCGATTTAATCTCATTTGAAATGGTTTGATCCCCAATTGATCTATTCACTCTTAAAAGCTGAACTTCATAGAGCTAAGACCAAGTTGTTCATCGAGTCTGCCCTTTGATATTTTTTTTTTTTTTTTATTTATTCTAGGTTTTAGTAATTTTTTTATTCATAAAACCAGGTCCAAGTGGTTTATCCAGTCCAGCCTTTGTTTTTGTTGTTTTTTTTTTTTGTTTATACCAAATTTTTTTTACATTTTTGTTTTTATTTTTGTACTTTTTAAATTTTATTTTATTTTATTTTTTTATTGGTAGTTAGTGCTACTACTAAGATCTGAAACACCTAATCTTGAAATGATGGTACTTACATTAAATATCACAGATTATGCCGATATAAGCCCATTTGAAATGGTTTGATCCCCAAATGATTTATTCACTCTTAAAAGCTGAACTTCATAGAGCTAAGACCAAGTTGTTCATCAAGTCTGCCCTTTGTTATTTTTTTTTTTATTTATTCTAGGTTTTGATCATTTTTAAATTTTTTTTATTCATAAAACCAGGTCCAAGTGGTTTATCCAGTCTACCCTATGTTTTTGTTTGGTTTTTTTTATTTATACTAAAAAATTTTTACATTTTTGTTTTTATTTTTGTATTTTTTAAATTTTATTTTATTTTTTTATTGGTAGTTAGTGCTACTACTACTACAGGATAGCCATGATCTTCCAGCTCCTGCACAGCATCTATGTGAGAGGCCGGCCCACAGGGGGTCGCTGGCACTGCCACCATTTATGGAACATTTTGTATTTTTTTTTTTATTATTTTTTTTGGTTGGATGAGGTGGAGGTGGAGAGGAGGTGGAGAGGAGGTGTGGTGATGTCACCATCTTCACTTCATAGTGTGAGATATGCATACTTACATTGTGCAAGTGTGCAGTACAAATAATTCCTGGAATTCAGTTTTAAAACTGTATTAAACTCAAAAGTAAATATTTAATATATTACAGCTTACCATTTCTTAGATGTGGTGGCTGCATTCGTTTTCTTTTTTAGGCTTTCTTTCTTGGCTGTTACAGTGGTCACAAGATCAGAAAGCACCTTTCCGTGAGGTTCCAGTAAACGTGCCGGGAACACGCAGGGCACACACTGTCTGCACATGTTTGTTTACATTGGGTGATTGCATGATGGCGCAAGAAGTGGGCAGCCAAAAACTCTGTGGACACAGTGCTGGTGTGGGTTTTTTTATCACATTGGATATTTCACTATGAGTTCATAGAACACGGTACAACGGTCAACCGACATTGTTACTTGGAAATTCTGAAAGGGTTACAGGAATCTGATCAGAGGAAAAGACCAGAACTCTGGCCTGACAAGTGCATTCTCCACCATGACAACGCTCCTGAACAAACATGTATTGTTACAGTCCATTCTGGGAATTAAATTGTCACACCTCGTACTTTTCCCTATGAATCAACTCTAGAAGTTCTAGGACAAATAAGAGCTGCCAGTTGACTCCAATATATATTTTACAACATTTTAAGAAACCTAGCGCTCCTCACTATTGGAAGAAATATTGGGATATCAAAGGCAGAGAGAGATAAGAATAAAGAAGAGAAGACAGATAGGAACAGTAGAGACAGATAGACAGACAGATAGACAGATAGATAGATAGATAGATAGATAGATAGCAGGATGGATAGATAGATACTGTAGACAGATACATAGATAGATAGATAGATTCTGTAGATAGATAGATAGATAGATTAGATGATACAATTTGTCCGAAATTCACAAAAATGGATAACAAGATGGGAGAATGGGGACTACAGGGGATGGTCTCCTGAATATCATAGATGAAAGGCTATTCCTAGTTGCGGTTTTGGGTGAAGGGTGCTCGAGAAGGGAAGGATCTCTAACGAATCTAGAAGCAGTATACCCTGGAGTCGTTAAAAGGTCAGTGAGAGATGGAGCATTGCCCAGAACCAGATAAATCTACGTAGGAGGGGATTGCGGATCAGGATCTATAGTGGCCTTATAATAAGTCAAGGAGTATGTGTCTTGTTTACCATAATGATATGTGTGTCTGTTAGGATCATTAAAAAAAAAAAAAAAGGTCAAGAGAGCGTGAGTGAAAAAGTGCAGATGATAGTGTGAGTTTATAGGGAAGGAAGAGACATAGGAAGATAGCAGAAAGAGGGAGAGGTGGGAATAGTCACAGGCAGGAGGTGACTAAGAGGGTGATAGGGGCAGAAAGAAGGGGTACAGAGGGAAAGGAAAAAAAAAGGGGGGGGGGGCAGGGCGTAGGGATAATTCAAAGGGATCGAGGCTGTAATCAGGTCGACAGGAGCCAGGTAAGTTGGCAAGTAACGTTTCCTTTATCCAATAATAAAGAGACGGGCACTCAGTACCAAGAGGGGAAGTCAAGTAGGTAAGTCAATCGATAAAGCGGATAGGGGTTTCAAGGTCGAGAGCTCTCAAGGGGGAGAGCCCATAATTGAGCGGTATTCGGAGGTCGATTGACAGTGGAGCCAGCAGGCCCAAGTGTGAGAAAATTTAGTTTGGTTGTTGCGTGATGACTCGATGAGTTCCTCCATCTCTGCCACTCTGCCCAAGCGTGTCAGCCAATCTTGGATCGCCTGGGGTCGGGAAGATCTCCATAGTGCTGGCAAGCTCAATTTGGCTGCATTTAGCATGTGCATAGCTAAAGATTTGAAATAGAGGCGCTTGGGGATGGAGGTATGGTGGAGGAGACATTGGGCTGGGGAAAATTCTAGATGCAGTAAAGAGACCAACGAGGGTATGCGGTTGACCTCCTTCCAGAAAGGTTGAATGGCAGGGGAGGACCACCAAATATGAAGAACTGAGCCATCCTCAAAATCACATCTCCAACAAGATTTGGGTATGGTCGGATTAAAGCGATGGAGCCTAGAGGGGGTCCTATACCAACGGGAAGCCAATTTATATCCATTTTCTTGGGTCGAAATGTTCAACGAACCTTTATGTGCGTAAGTGAAGATTTAGTTCCAATCCGAGGAAGACAGATCTATCCCCAAGTCTCTCATCCAAGCCCTGCAAGCCGGGAGTGTGAGAGGAGGGGTTTGGTCTCCAAATAGGAGAAGATACATGATGGAAATCAGGTGTCGGGATTCCTTTTTGGAGCAAAGGGTTTCGAAGGGGGTGAGAGGACAGGTCCATTTGTTGAAGTGGGCTTTGGAGCCGAGAAATTGTCTAATTTGGAGATAGGCCCAAAAAGGGAAGGCACGATCCGTCATGTGGGGGGTGAGTGAGGCTAGGGTTTTCAAGTGTTCTGCACAAACATGTTGGTGGGGCCAGTGATCAGCCAGAAAAGATGGGTGCAAGACCGGTGGGAATTCTGGATTTATGCGCAGGGAGGTAAGAGGGTTAGGGGCATCAGAAATGGAAGCAGATTTGCATGTCAACCGAAAGATGTTCAGGGTCGCTCCAATCAGCGGGTGTGTATGAAGCATCGTAGGAGTATGTTTCAAAAATACCACTGGGCCTATCATCTTACCAGAATAATCGACTGGAACGTGCACTCGCCCACAAAAGCTTGGGTCCACCTTGAGGACTCTCTCTCTCCCTCTCCGCTGGCACTGATTCCTTTTCTTGGGAATCAGCGCCAGCGGAGAGGGATGATAGGCCCAGTGGTATTTTTGAAGATCGGGGAGCCCAATCCCCCCCTTGGATTTGGGGAGGGGAAGTTGAGAGAAGGAAATAAGAGGGCATTTAAAACTCCATAAGAACTGTGAACAAAGTCTTCTACAAAGGGCAAAAAAGGCAGGTGGCAAGTGGATAGGAATGGTCTGGAAGAGGTAAAGAAGGCGGGGAAGGACATTCATTTTAAGGATTGCAGCCCTTCCAAACCAGGAAAAACAAGGATGATGCCTTGATGATTTCAAGAGGTCTTCCTGAATGGCTTGGAGGGCTGGAATAAAGTTTTTAGCCAGGGGCGGACTGACCATTCTAGCACTCGGGCACTGCCTGGGGTCAGTAGGGGGCCCCATGAAATGCCCCTGGTACATTTTTTTTTATAGGCTTTTTTGAGTGTGGGCAAGGACACAGGTGTCCCATGATCCCCTATTGCCCGAGGGCCCCATGAGTTGTCAGTCTGCCCCTGTTTTTAGCGTAACTATCTTGGAGAGTGCTAGGGAGCTGTATTCCGAGATAGGTAAGGACCTCCTTTTCCCATATCAATGGGAAGTGAGACTTACAAAAAGCGACCACCTCATGAGGAATGGAAATGTTCAGGGTGCAGGATTTGGAGAAGTTGATTTTAAGATTGGAGAGGAATTGGATGGAATTAAAGTCTTTTAGAAGGTTGGGTAAAGTGGTTCTGGGTTCCGATAGGAAGAGTAGGATGTCGTCCGCATAAGCGGCAATTTTATGCATGTGTCCTGCAACAGAAATTCCCTTGATATTAGGGTTTGGGCGGAGCATACAAAGCAGAGGTTCTAACCATGACGTGTGCCATTTGTAAGAGGGAAGGGTCTTGACAGGTGGCCGTTAACCCGGACTTGGGCCGTTGCGCAGGGCCATTATGTAGTTAAGCATATTTCCTCTTAGGCCTACTGCGCATAAGGTAGTCCCAGGCCACCCTGTCAAAGGACTTCTCGGCATTTAGGGAAAGGAGAAAGCCAGGTTGTTGGGAAGTGCAGAGGAAATGCAGAATGTTTAGGACCTTAGTAGTGTTGTCTCTCGCTTCCCTCCCAGGGATGAAACCGACTTGGTCTAAGTTAACCAAAATGGGAGTAGCGGGAGAAGTTGGTTGGCCAAGATTTTTGCATAAAGTTTAAAGTCAACATTCAGGAGTGAGATTGGCCTATAGCTGGTAACTGAGGTCACATCCTTTCCCCATTATTATTATACAGGATTTATACGGCGTCAACAGTTTGCTCAGTGCTTTACAATATAACAGGAGACAATACAGAAACAATACAGTGCAATACAAGGGGGTTTGGAGTAGGGGCGGACTGACCTTTCGGGAAACCCGGGCACTGCCCGAGGGCCCAGAGTCAGTAGGGGGCCCCATGAGATGCGCCTGCAAAGCATTCTGTGAATTGTTCCCGCGCCGAGCGGCCAACCTCCTGAGTTCAGATTGCAGCATGGCAGCCACTGAGCATGGGACCCAGAAGCAAGTGGAGATCACTGGAGCAGCGAAGCCTACTTAGGGGCGGACTGACCATTTGGGAACTCGGGTCCCGGGGTCAGTAGGGGGCCCCATGAGATGCTCCTGGTACCTTTCATAGGCTTTTTTGGGTGTGGTTTGAGCGTGGGCGAGGATTCAGGGGCTCCATGATCCCCTATTGTCCGTGGGCCACATGATTTGTTAGTCCGCCCCTGGTTCGGAGGGCAC
Source organism: Staurois parvus (assembly GCF_062004578.1). Taxonomy (NCBI): domain Eukaryota; kingdom Metazoa; phylum Chordata; class Amphibia; order Anura; family Ranidae; genus Staurois; species Staurois parvus. Next base: position 3,743,785 of record NW_028317969.1, read on the forward strand.
TGCTCCTTGGAGCTTACAATCTAGGAGGCACATGAATTCAGATCAAAATCATATCCCAGAAGTGTAAGCCAGGCCTTGATGGTTGTAGAACGGCTTCTATATGCCTTTTTTATCTTCCTAGAGTCCAGGTCTAATTTTGGTTAAAATAAAAAGGCTGCTGGGACCGATTTCGCAGTCCATGTGCCGGGGTGCAATTATACAATTTAAGCAGCCAGTTTACAAGGAGAAAGGCCAACAGGAAAAAAAGGGAAGGACAGCATTGGCGTCATAAAACAGAAGGCAATTACGTGTCATCTCATCCCTCACAAATCTAAAGACACAAGAATTTATGTCTTGATGAAGGACAGTGGGTAGAGCCATATACCAGCAGGGAAGAGAACAACGACATAAAATACCTCCTATTAGAAGAAAGTGGTGTTGTATTTCACAGTACTTTAGTGGCTATTTTGTAGTTTTGAGGTTGTACTGTCTACATTCTCAGCAGATACAGTATATTTCTCATCTTATTCGAAGATAATGATCCGAGAAACACAAATGTTTAGTCGGTTCATATATTTGATGGGCAATGCGGGAATGTTTATATATAACTTTTCCATGGTTACCTAACTCTTCTCCCATTTGCGGTGAGGTTTCTATGGTTATTGCTACGGCAAACAGCGATGTGTCTCTGACAGCTTGGGAAAGGAGAAACATTTTGCTTTAAAATTTAATTACTGCATAGAATAGGCATTCTTGTTAGCCGTACCCATTAAAATACATTCTAATTAGATTATCATTTGAATGTATAATGGCATAACATCCTACTTTGATCATTTGATTGTATGCATTAGGTTCAGAATGCGGGAGATTGTTGTAATCCCAGAATGTGTGATTTTTGTTTTCATTCTGCATAATTCTACAATTCATGGTTGAGTAGTATGTATTGGGGTGGGGGGCATTTATGGACAAATAGACTGGGGTTTCTTTCTCTAAGTGCATTATCCTCTACACAGCATCATATGCACAGGGGTGGATAAAATATACAGAAACGTTTAAAATATATTAATTTGAAGGATCTCCTTAAGAGCAGGATCATGCCTTTTTGAGCTTGAGACAGTCGTTTTTAACCCTGCTGCCACTCGCATAGCTCATGTGTACAGCGGCAAAAAGGTGGGCTATAACACCCACATGCTGTACATATGCGTCACTGGGCATCCAATGTTTCTGTGCTAAGAGAGCTCCCAGACATTTCAAAGACAGCTCTTGGTCCCCACTAACATGTGGTAGCCTGTGGGACCTTCTCCTGATCATGCCAAAAGACATTGTACTGTGTACATCGGGAGATGTGCAACTGGTGCTATTCTGACCATGTGCGTTACCACATCTGCTATTTCATCATGGACAGCAAGTTGGAACAAAGAGCAAATGTGAAATTCTGTGTAAAACTGGGCAAATCGCTGGATCTCCGCAATGTTGTCAAAACAAAATAAAACGGATAATATCCGCGCTATATCAAATGACATAAGGCAGCTAATATAGGTAGTATAACAAACCTATGTAAATGTGCATAAATGTAAAAGTGCAGCAGGTGCCAGTACTCTTCTACCCGACCACTTTGATAGCCCTATAAACTCAGGTGATAAGACTTTATCTCCTCTGTCTCTATTCCAATATTCTAGGTCACTCTAAAGGGAACATCTTCCTGGTCTCCCCTCACAGAGTTGAAGGTTGAAGATTTTCCTTCTCTGGAGACCTATCCCCCATTTGGTTTTTAAAAAATTAGCTCACTCCTTAACCCTAAGCTTCTATGATTTACTCTGGTCCACATCTCTTTCACTTACCTTTTCCTAGCTTTTCATCATTCACCTTTGACACTGTTCAGGTCCTTTAATTGGACATGGGTTAACTCAAGGCTCAAACATAGAAACTGCTGCTTCCTTCAGGCTCTTTTTAAAAAAATGTATGTAGCACCCTCTAGTGTTCCATATACTGTATATATAAATTTAGCTTGCTGGAGTAGCAAAAGTGAGCATGTCTGTGGGGGGGGGGTCAAGCTCAGGCCAGGCTGGAGGGCTCGCCTCCCCCTGGATCTGGAGGTCCATGTCAACTTCTAGAAGCTAGTGGGCAGAGGGGCAGAGACAAGGATATGATTATTTATAGGAGTCTGACCAATCTCAGACAGGAGGCCTGGCAGTGTGGTGATATGGGCCTATACAGTTGTGCTCAAAGGTTTACATACCCTGGCAGAAGTTGTGAAATTTTGGCATTGATATTGAAAATATGACTGATCATGCCAAAAAATGCTCTTTTATTGAAGGGTGATGATCATATGAAGACATTTATTATCAAATAGTTGTTTGGCTCCTTTTTAAATCATAATGATAACAGAAATCACCCAAATGGCCTGGATTAAAAGTTTCCATCCCCTGGAATGTTTGGCCTTGGTACAGACACACAAGGTGACACACATGAGCTAAAATGCCAATTAGAGGTTAATGTCCCACATCTGTGGCTTTTTAAATTGCAATTAGTGTCAGTGTATAAATATTCAATGAGTTTGTTAGCTCTTACATGGAAGCACTGACTAGGCTAGATACTGAGCCATGGGGATCAGAAAAGAGCTGTCAAAAGTCCTGCGTAACAAGGTAATGCAACTTTATAAAGATGGAAAAGGACATAAAAAGATGTCCAAAACCTTGAATATGCCAATCAGTACTGTTAAATCACCTATTAAGAAGTGGAAAGTTCAGAGATCTCTTGATACCAAGCTAAGGTCAGGTAGACCAAGAAAGGCAAAATGTCTGAACAAGCAGTCCTATCCAAAGCAGCAGGATATAAGGGACAGTGTTCGTACCTTTACACCCCCCGGGGCCTACAAGGGAGAAGGCTTCCAGATGCAATATCCAGCATGCTTTCATGGGGACCGTGTCACAGCTAACCTAAATACCTTGCTCTGGGAGACTTCACAAAGAAGTCTGTCAGGAATGGACTCAGCACTGGTGGTGGGACTCACCTGCCGTGTGGGCTGCAGTACCAGAGCTGACCAGCGGGTGCTCTCAGCAGCCAGAAGCTCACACGTGCAATCAGCCAAACCTGGGGCTGATTGCAGAAAGGTGTATTTAAGGCATGACCAGGCCTGTGCTCTGGGCCTTGGTGTATGTTTTCCCATGAGCCTCTGTACCTGGTATCCTGTGTTCCTGCTTCGTTGCTGACCCGGCTTGATCCTGACCTCTGCTGACCGTCTCCTGTTGAACCCCTGGCTTGTCTGACCATCCTTCTGCCTGATCCCCTGTACCGCGCTGCCCGTGAGTTACTGAACCCGGCTTGTGACCTTGACCATCCTCTGCCTGCTCCTTTGGTACCTTGCTGCCCGCACGTTGCTGACTTGGCCCGTCTGACCACGCTAACTACTCTGCCATCCATCCATCCTGCACGGATCCAGCCGTACCTGCACATACCTCTGGCGGATCCCTCTACCACTAGCAGGTGTACTCAGGGGCCGCAACCTGGTTCCTGTCTGCTCCAAGTCCATCCCCACCATCAGGGGCCCTGGTGAATAAGCAGACTGGGACTTAGACTCCGCGCCCTGGGGAATCCTGTCCTGGGGACCACTAGAGGTACCACCAAACGGTCATTACAGAACCCTACGGCCGGCCTTACCGTTCCACCTCTCCAGCCCTGACTACGCCTGTATTCCTGCACCTCCTAAGATTAGTGGAAGGTTGGTTTGTTCACTGTGCGTTTATATATATATATATATATCTGGGTGGCTAATAATAAACTGTATTATTATACTATACCTGAAACCTGCGTTTCCCTGTGTCAGTCCACACCTTTCTGGTCACTCCTAGATTCCTGACAAAGTCAGGTGGGCTGCTATTTTCTTACAAAATGTTTGGACTTTGTAAGTCTCATTCAGGGGACACAGAACTCCTAAAAGATGAACCTTTGCTACTGATCTTCTAGAGACTGATTATTCCGGAGTACAGTCTAGGATCTGCATTTTTGCGTACATGGAGAAGGAAGTTTGTCCTCAAGTTGTTTGTTCAAGCCAAGTTGGGCATCCCGTAATCCCTTTTCCCTAACCAAGTTGTTTTTCCATCAATAAAACAACAAAAACAAGCCCCTGGTCTGGATTTCTGACTACGCATGCCTGCCAAAAATGTGTGTTTCCTAGCTGTGCAGGAATAGAGGGACTCAAAATGCAGCGGCACCTTCAGGAGCATGCCAGGTCATTTTTAGTTCAGAGATGAGGGCTCTACAGATTAGTTCCCTGATACCTTCCCCTGCTCTAGAAACTTGAGAAGATTTTAGAAGGCAGTGGGTGGGGGTGAGTGGGGGCTGATCTACATGCCAGGACAGCCCTTAAATACAAGAGAGCCTGATCAGCATAAGTAGTAGTAGTGTTGGGTGGAAAATGGAGTGAAGACTGGAGTGTAAAGCCTGGGAGGGAGCTCAGGAGAGGGACCTACCTGCAGGCAAGAGCTGGAAGGAAAGATATCTTAGCCTCAACCCCTGTCCCCTGAGAGAAGACAGTCTGGGAAGCAGGAAAGGAGCCAGCCCACCATAAGGCCTGAATGCAGCAACCAATCCACAAGCTTGCAGGCCATTTCTGGATCCCTTTGTTCAGGGATTCCATCAGGCAGCTGAGTGAAGAGAAGAATTTATCTGGGGTCTGAGGTAGTACACCATGAGGGGTGGAGAGCTCTCCAAGAAAAGAATCTTTGTCTGTGGACTTGTACATAGTTGCTAAGGAGTTGTCCTCAAGTTGCGGTTTAAATGGGCATCCCATACACCCTTCTACCGTATCCAAGTTCAATACCCCTTAGTGAAACCCCAAACTACAAGCTCAAGGACTGTTTACTGTGTGCAAGAAAATTTGTGTTGCCTAGCTGTGCAGGACTATAGGGGGACCCAAAACTCAGCAACTCCTAAGGGAATAGTGCTACAAAAACTACATTAAAAAACGTAGTAACTGTTGGGAAATTGAACTTTACTTCACCATTAATAGTTCACTTTGTTAAACAGGGAAGCAGAGTGGGTTGAGATATATATTAACTGTCATCTCAGAAGGATTTTCAGTTATTGTTTGTAGGCAACATTAAAGCACAAAGACAATTGATGGCACACCAGTCACTCTGCTGGTGCCTTCCAAGCTCCTTTTATGCTTGAGAGGACCTTTTGCAAAGGACCTCAACAATGCTGAAGATAGGCCTTGACACGTGTTTACTTACTAGGACCTCCTGTGTAGTCTACCCCTTAAAAAACCTGTGAATGGTCTTCTTATTGCACTCTCCCCACTTGCCAACTCCTGATTGGCCAGGAAAGTCTATCTTGTCCTGTATATGTACTCTCCTCAGTACCAGACCACAAATTGTCTCCAGAAACCTCCAGAATCATTCTCCTATGCAGATCTAAAATAAGTTAACCCGTTCCTCTTTTATGATCCCCTTGTATAGCTTCTCAGCAACATTGTCCGTAAATCAATGTCATTTTTCTTAGCCTGAAACTTGTAGATTAGTGAATAAATCTGAATTGGTGGTTCTCTTGTAAAATGAAGCCTTTTCATTCTTCAGTAAGCTGTAATACAGCCTCCTGGGGATTGCAGAGTAAAACATTCTTACTACTTGTTAACTGCAATCCACGGGAGATTTGACAATAGTTCTCAGGCTGCTCCACTTCATAAACACTATGGATGTAGTCGCAAGCAAGGGGCCATTATGTTAGCAGCTGGTAATGAGAAGCTACACACCCTGTAAATCACACTCATTAAATTAAAAAGAGGATATAAAAAAATAAAGAATGAATAGAAAAATGGGTTTATTTAAAGGGAAATCTGCCAGCCTCTTAACTTTTTAAAAATAAAAGTCCTGTAGAAAAGCAAGCAGCATTAGAAGCTTGGAAGTTTGCTATTGCTTTGCTTAACATGAAAATCCTCCACTGTATGCCAAGATTGCCCTGGGCACACACGGGCTTCTATAGTCTTCTTCACACAGGCATTTCATCCCTTCTTGCACCAAGGGGCCCCTAAGCTCTATGTACTGTGCTAAACAACTGATACACAACTGTGAAGTTTGTGGGCATGGCTTTGCATTGTAATGATCTACATATTGCAGCAAGTATTTGAAAAGTACCTAAAACACTGACTGTATAGTGGGTCAAAAGGAAGGGTTTAGCTCTAGGGGCAGGACTTGGCCTCAGAGAAAGGGCTCTCCCTCAGGGGCAGGATTAATCCATGGGGGTAGGGCTAAGCCTCAGAGGTTGGGCTTAGGCACTGAGTTAAGAAAATTTTACAGTAGTGACTGAGCGTGTCAGGAGCACTATTGGTGCTTAGAAGAGCCAGTAAGAGTAACAGTAGGTATTTTTGCATGGTCCACTCTAAGGCAGAACTTTAGAACAGGTCGGTTATTTCTCATTTTCCACATGTAACCATTATTTCTGCTGTTGATCTTACTTTGTAATTTTGGTATACATGCCAAAAACTTGTAAGGGGTTCTGTGCTGCAGCAGGTAGTGGGTGTGGCCAAAACATGTTTATGGGTTCAAATAGTGTCGTTTTTTGTGTTATATTGTCAGAAATCAGCGGCAGAGATGGCCAAATTTGCATGGCTACTCTTAGAAACTGACTTTATATAGTAAAGTTAATTTATCAATTTATTAATAGAAAAACAAAAGACATCCAAAACCAGCAAAAAGCTAACACAAAGAAATAATTGGACAATTAACTGAATGGCAAAACAGCAAATCACCTACAGTAACTACAGGTCTTTTTTTCAGCGTGGATGCGGGGGAATGCAGTGCTGGCACCTCCAACACTGAATGTATGTAATGGCAAGGTGTGTTGGGGTTTTCTGGAAGGTCTATTGATGCTGGCTGCTGGGGGATGTATTGTCACTGGAAGGGATCTATTGTTGCTGGAAAGGGTCTACTATTGAAGGAGGGGTTTATTGATGCTGGCTGGTCTATTGATGCTAGCTGTTGGGAGATCTGTTGTCACTGCTGGGAGTCTGTTGTTGCTGGGGTGGTGTTTTGCTGTGGAGGTCCATTGTTTCTATGGGAATCTATTGTTTTTGGAGGGGGGGTTATATTTTACGGCTTTTCTTGTAATCAATAACAAATTCTACGCACATTTAGCACCAGAAAATTATTCTTGGCTCTGTATTCTCTAAAAGTAACTGTGCTGGGAGGTAGATAGGGGTTTGAACCATGGGACAGTGCTCAGGGGTGGATAGAGGGGTATAGACAAGAAGTGAAGTTCCTGTACCTATTTTTTTATGTAGGAAAAAGCCCTGAGTGACTATAATACAATATATACAAGATGAGGAACACAGGTCACAGGGAATACCAGGGATGCAAAGAAGGGGGGGGGGGCAGGGCTGGGATCAGGAACAAAGGGGAGCAGATATAAGGCAGCAGGATGCAGGGTACAGGATGAAGGAAAAGAGCAAAATCAGGAGCAGGATAAATGGCAAGCAGAATCTGACTTTCCACAGAAAAAGAAAACATAGACGCAAGGTGTATCAGCAGAAGAGAGACTAAATAGCCTCCCAGCAGCCAGCATCAGATGGAGACTGACGACTGGGATCTGCTAACTGCTGGGAGACACCCATTGGTGGATACTGAAACTATAACTTTCTGCTCTGGGAAGCACAGTGCAGCCAGCAGGTGACTCAGATCCTGACATATATAGAGAAGGGAAAGGGTTAAAACTGTTTTTCGTATGCCACTGGGCAGATTTCTTCTTACTTCTTGTCTTGATTTGTGTGGCCAGTTAGGAATGTTCTGCTGAGAGGCTCTAAGAGACCACCAGCCGGTGTTATACACATTTCTTGTCTTAGGGTGACAATTCTTACTGATGTCTATGAGAATTGTTGCCACCTTCTTATGTCATATAGCACAATAGATTAAGGTAAGGGTTCCACAAGTATGTGCATTTTCCAGGTCTTTTGGGAAGTAAAACATTTCTTATATATGTGTTCCCACTGCATACTTAGCTGTTTGGCTGAAGTTGCTTGGTTCAGCTGTCTGTTGTACCTAATGGTGTCTCTTTAGTCTTTGTAAATGATGGACAAGGCAGTCTACGGAGATGTAAACCAAGTTGTAGTAATGACATCCTTCCAAGGAAGCCATTCGCTGCTCTCAATGATAAGTAAGTACAACACGCAACATCTTTTTAAATATTAACCTTGGGGTAGGGAACAGGATTGAGTCACCATTTGTTTTATTGTCTTTCAGGAATCTGTTTTCAATATCTTCTTGCTGTAAATTTTAGTACCCATCTTCCCAGCTATTGCAATTATAAAGTCCTGAAAATTTGTCTAATTCCTTTTGTAGGATTCCCTGTCCTGCTGACAACTGAGCCCTTTCCATTATTTGTGCTGGAGTCACAGGGACAGGAAGTAAGGAATATTCTCCCCAATAGGGTCATAAACATATATAAAACCTGGTGAAAATGTTCACTTCCCCACTTTATCCAGAAATAAACAATTGGCTGGAGGTAGACATCATGGTCCAGGGGTTATTTTAATGGGTTATGCTGCAGGTCAAAAATTAAATCTGAAATTTAATCTGCTTACACTTTGCCTTTGCTGGTTCCTTCAGAACCGAAAAATTATTTTAGGGTAGAGTTTTCCCTATCCAACCCCTAAAGGCTTTGTCATGGTTAATTATGCTACCTATTTTAGAAATATCAATTTATGCTGTTTACCAATTGCAGAATTCCTTCAGGCTACAGACTAGGGGCCATCGTGTCACGAACACACTGATTTCTAATGATCTGTTTTTAGAGATAGAAGATATCATAATTTATTATTTTTCTACAAAAAAAATTAACACAACTAATTTTGGATTCTGTACGTTAACTACGCTTACGTTAAATGGGACAGAGAGGGCACGACTTTGTAAAACACATGTGTGAAAACCATTGTACAAGAAGAGAAGATCGCATGGGTCTCCAAAGCACAGCACAGCGGACTGCGAGAAAATGATCAGTTCTATAAATAGGGAATCAGTGGGCTTGTTAGGTTCAGCTGGCTCAGTGTGCATAAAAACAACAATTATCTAATATCAGGCAGGTGCTCTCCACTCATAATTTGTTTGTATTTTAGAAGATCTATAAATTATGAAACTTTTTTTTTTCAAACTTTAAGAGCTAAAAGTTTGGAAACTGATAATGCTGTTGTGTTAAAGTGGACATTTTTTTCATAACATTAGAAGTTATACTTGGACAAAAATGAGCTGCATGGTCGAGTTGCCAGAAAGAAGCCTTTACTGTGTCAATGCACAAAAAAGCCCGGTTACAATATGCCCGACAACTCCTTGACATGCCCCACAGGGCTTTTTTGTGGCATTGGCACATTGAAGTCTTCTTTCTGGCAACTCGGCCATGCAGCTCATTTTTTGTTCAAGTATCGTCGTATTGTGCTCCTTGAAATAACCACACTGTCTTTTTCCAGAGCAGCCTGTATTTCTCCTGAGGTTACCAGTGTATCCATAACAATTCTTCTGGCAGTTGTGACAGCAATATTTCTTGGTCTACCTGGCCTTGCCTTGATATCAAGAGCTTCCCAAATTTTCCACTTCTTAATAAGTGAATGAACAGTACTGACTGGCATATTCAAGGCCTTGGCTATCTTTTTATATCCCTTTCCATTGTTATACTTGTCCATTACCTTGTTACACAGGTCTTAAGACAGTTCTTTTCTGCTCCCCCTGGCTCAGTATCTAGCCTGTTCAGTGCATCCGCATAGGAGCTAACAAACTCACTAATTATACACAGACACTAACTGCAATTTAAAAAGCCACAGATGTGGAAAGTAAACCTTTAATTGCCATTATAACCTGTGTGTATCACCTTGTGTGTCTGTACCAAGGCCAAACATTCCAGGGGATGGACTCTTTAGATCATGGCCATTTGGGTGATTTCTGCTATTATAATTTAAAAAGGAGCCAAACAATTTATGTGATTATAAATGTCTTCATATGATCACTATCTGTACATAAAATATAGTTTTTTGGCATGATCAGTTTCAATTTTCAATATCAATGCCAAAACAAAATTTAGCAATTTCTGCCAGGGTATGCAAACTCTTGAGCTCAACTGTATATACAGTGTGTGTGTGTGTGTATATATATATATATATATATATATATATATATATATTAGCACCCATGTACTAGCCAGCATACCATGATATAATGCAGAAATGCCTCTGATGTAAGGTGGACTCTGATAGGGACTGGGATGTAAGTGGGGACTCTGATGGGCAGTGTCATGTGCGGGAGGACTCTGATGGAAGAAGAGCTCTAATCTAGGGGGCTCAGATGGGAACTCTGACATAAGGGGGACCCTGATGCAAGGGGGAACTTTGATGGGCTCAAGTTTATTTGGAATTTCTTTGCATTGTTTTACTGAAGTTCTGTTTTTTAATCATATCTGGCTGATTACAAAAAACAGCTATAATGGTTTAATTAATTTAGAATTTATTTGTGAATTCACGAAATTGACAAAATTTATATAAGCTAAAAATTAATTATTAGCTTATATCACCACGCTAAAAATGTGAAATAATTTATATCAAACTATAACTAAAACTGTGACAAGAGCTGCTATTTTAAATAAATTGAAAATACATAAATAAGTAAAAATACCATAAACAGTGCACTCTAATGAAATAATGCAATAATATCCCCAAAAATTATAAAAAATGAAATATATATACAGTATGTATGTATATATATATATATATATATATATATATATATATATATATATATATATATATAAATATAAATAATCCAAAACCAATAAATAGATAAATAAAAAAAGACAATTCTACCAAAAAGTGTCTTTATTATTTATCTATTTATTGGTTTTGGATTATTTATATTCATATTTATTTATCTATATATATTTTTATTTTTTTTTTATAATTATTGGGGATATTACTGCATTTCATTGAAAGCGCTGTTTATTATATTTTTACTAATTCATGAAATTAGCCTGCTAATATTTGTAAAATGTACACTGTGGCCCTCACACTGAAAGGTTCTAGGCGATGACTGCTACATGGTATTGATATCATAGGATAGCACAGTATTTCATGAGTAGAGCCACATGTCATGGGTTAGATCTTTGTGATCATCTCAGTCTAAACTAGACTGGATTGGAGCTAGGGATGGTTTCCTAATTGGAAGTGAAGATTTATTTCTTTATGATACTGTTGCTATATATTGTGACATGTCAGAATTTTGGTAATGCAGACTTGTAAGGTTACTGAAGGTCCAACTTAAAAATAATTCTCTGTGAATGTCGCACACAATAGTATTTGTTCTAAATTTTAGATATAAGCGTATTTCTTTCTTTGCCCTTTGTTAACAAAAATCTCATTCTCTCCCATACTACTCTCCCGCTGCAGATCTACGAAGCTCCTATCTGTGTCAGATTCAGGAAACAGAGCTATTTTCTGGGCTCTGGAGACATGCCGGAGGCAGTGACCTATTACACCTATGTACATTTCCTGCTATACCAATTAATGCCTATGATACATTAGCCTACTAACAGGGAAGTTGGATATAAAGACATTATGCTGGTAACAGTTATTACTATAAAGCATACTGCCCCAAGCTACATCACCGATCTGGTATCCAAATACCACCCAAAATGTACTCTCCGATCCTCACAAGACCTCCTACTCTCTAGTTTCCTGGTCTCCTCCTCCCATGCCCATCTCCAGGACTTCTCCAGGGTTTCCCCCATCCTCTGGAACTCCCTACCCCAATCCATCAGACTATCACCTACTCTCCTCACCTTTAGGCACACTCTGAAAACCTATCTCTTCAGGGAAGCCTACCCCGCCCTCAGCTAATTACTGAACTCCTCCACTCTTCCTACCACTCCATCCCCCACAGCTATTTCCTCCTGTACCACTATCCCCTCCCTCCTAGATTGTAAACTCCAAGGAGCAGGGCCCTCTAATCCCTCTTGTATTGTTACTGTACTGTCTTGTGTACTGTCTCCCATTATAATCTACAGCGCTGAGCAAACTATTGACGCTATATAAATCCTGTATAGTATAATAATAATAATATCTAAACCCAAAAACCAAAATGTTATATATTGCTGCTCACCAGCTCTTAGATGAGTTGAAAGTATAAGTATAAATTGTTCAGTTTTTTTCAGGCAGTGCCTAAGTGGACAAAAGAAAATCTATTACTGAATAGTCTTCTTTTAAGTGCACTTTTCATTGCAAGCATGGAAAAGACAACATGATGTTATTGATTGACCGAACTTTCATACTATTAGTTCTGTATAAAAGCAATGTCATTACATAAGATAAGGCAAATCTTGCACCAGTATTACATTCTCCTCCCATCAGGGATCCTGGACTATGGAATGGATGAACGTCAGCCGTAGTAACCCCTTTAGTGGTTCACTAAACATGGACTGTAAATATCAATTGCTCTTTGAAGTAGGGGTCAGGAAAAATTGGTCATAGAAATGTCTGAAAAATTTGGAACATTGAAAATAATTTTTTTTCATTGGAGTCAGGGTGCAGGTGAGTTGTTTGGATTTATCACTCATTGATACCCAATGGAGTCAACAGGTTTAGTCTTTGGTCATTTGTGAATGGTGCAATGGTAAATGGCTTCTGAGAATTAGGGACTCTGTCTACAGACTTTGAGCCTGTGTTAAGATCAATCACTCAAAATTAATTGACAGGTGCAGTTGACCCCATTCTGACTTGCATTTGACCTGCTTCGAGTGGGTTTTGCATTCCAATAGATTTGTATAAGAGTGTCACATATCCTCCACTAATCCCTGACTGTGGTAATTGATATTAAAATCTGTGTTTAAGTGCCACATCCCTAATATTGTGAATATATATATAAAAATAGACCTGAAAATGGGGACTTTTGAGGCATAACATAATCATAAAAACGTGATTTATTTTGTATCAAAATTCAATATGTAAAATAACATTCTATTTCACCACAACAGTACAAAAACGTGTAGACAATGAAAAGTTTATAATATCAAGCAGAAGTAAATCTCTTTCCATGTGATCCAAATTCTTTGTAAATTTTGGGTTCATTCTTGGGTTTAATGCATTTCATGGACTTAATCCACTTCTTCAGGAGTCATCGCCATATAGACATTTGACTACTGATATAAGAACAAATACAAACAATCAAAAAATCACAAAAACATATTTTTCCATTCTGGCATAATAGAGCATCATATTGTAAGTGCACCAGAAAAGGGCAGAAGAGGTACCAAGCCAATGAGGTGCCCCACAAGCCTTGCTGCATGCAACATCACTTCCTCTCAGCTCCCCAATCCGTTTTTTTTTTTTGGGTGGGGGGGGGTTGTAAAAGTAGCTGGTCTTGCCTAAGGTGCAAAATAGTCTAGCACCAGCTATGATGGTAGCCAATCAGCTTCTAACTTCAGCTTGTTCAATTAGACTTTGACAAAAAAACTGGAAGCTGATTGGTTTCTCTGCAGTGCTGCACCAGAATTTTCAATCTCCAGTTTTAGAAATCAACTCCAATTTTTTTTTTCAAAAAGAGAAAACTGCACTCCATAAATGTTTGAAGGGTTTTTTTGTTTTAAACATTATTTACAGTTATGATTGATGGGTCCGTAGAATTCCAAAGTCAAGAATAAGTGGAGGATATGTGACATTGATGTGTACCGGGGACTCTGGGGAAGAGGTTGAGTCTTTCTTGGTTTTGATAAACTTGAATAGGAATGCAAAACTCCTCTTATATGAACAACGCTCCTCGACACAAGCCCTTAGGGTAACTCCTTTAAACTATCTTTGAACTGTCAAGTGACACACTGCAGAGTAAATAAAGTGGCAGAACACAAAATACTCAGCTAGAAGAATGATCTTGGCCAGGGAGAGATGTTAGTCAGCCAGACAATGGCAGAAATGCCGTATTGTATAAAGAGTGCACAGCAGGATGAGTTTATTGGCCTTGAGGAAGCGTCAGCTTGCCACGTAATGCATCATGCTATTTGGGGTTCTCTTCCTCCCTCTTAGCTGGCTGACTAACATCTCTTGCTGGCTGGACTCCATTCCCTAAGCACTGTTATTTTGTGCAGTGGTACTTTGTGCATTTTGTCACTTCCTGCTTACCATTATGTTTTTGACACCTCTGTAGTTATCCCTGATCAGTTCTTTATGGTTTCTTTCCTCTAAAACTCACAATATTGACTGTTCAGCATATAAAAATAATCATATGAGGCTCACATAAGGTCAATCTGGCATGAACAACAAAAGAAAAACACAGATGTATGTGGCTTAGGATTGTGGGACTAGGCTAGTGATACCTCCATCGTATAACCTACAACATGTAGGTTCAGTATCGCTATTCAGGCTGCCTGAGCACATAAGAGAAAGGGACAGGGTGGTGCTGGAAGGCAGGCAAAGAGTTAAGAATGGGTGGTAAATTATTTAAGGATATGATGTAGGGAGGAGGTGGTCATAGCTTAGGGAAACCTTGAGGAGGAATAGTGTGGTGAGCAATTTGGCCCACCTGCCCAACTTCTTGGTAAATCTGTGGGTATGGCTATGATTAGAAGTACATAACTTTGGGGAATTGAGGTATGGGATGAGGATGGGGGACTTGTGGGGCATATTGTACATTTGTCACAGCATCAGCGGGTCCTTGATGGTGCCAAAAAAACAGATTGTTGGTAATGTTTGGATGGCTGGTTTACCCAAATGGTCACAAATATGTAAGATTATATATTGTTCATGGAGGAGGTTCTTAGTAAGGTTTATTCTAGGTGAGTAATGGTGTAAAGTGACTGATATGTACCCACCGAGCTGGTTGTTAATGGTTGGCGGCCTGTACAGGTTTACGGAACAAGACATTTGGTGGCCCTGTCAAGGAGCTGGCTTTAATGGTTGTATTTGAATTCTTGTATGTTTTTAAAGAATTGATTTCTAAGATATGTTATTGTCATCTTGTTATTTATTAAAGCTGTGGCCATAATACTCCAACAACAATAATTCAATGTCATATTTGCGTGCAATTAACAAAAAACATATGTGCTGATGAGCACACGCCCTGCGTGCTCCCAGCCCACATGTCTGGTACTCACGGAAAGGTCCCGGTCTGCTCTTACGATCGGGACCTTTCCCGATAATGTGACTGCCATGACAACGCGTCATAGCGCTCACATGATCCGTAAACCCCGCCCATCCCGCCTCCCGGCTTCTTGAACTCTTAAAGGGCCGGGAGGCGCCGGTGGGAAGGGGTTAAACTAAAGGCTGAGTTAGTGTGAGTCCCAAACCACTGAACTGTGCTGTGCTGTCTGTACTAATATTCTGAATCTGATTCCGCCACATTCTACCATCTGATTCTGCCAGGATTCCGCCCTCTGCGGACTTTTAATTGCCATATATGACGTGACATTTTTGGAGGAAATATTTTCACCAGCAGTGCACTCTGGATGTATATACTTAGATAAAGGGGGTTACTAAAATATTTGAACTTTACCTTTCCGAAAGATAAGTAATGGATAGTTCATGTTATGACAGGTTTGCTTTTCCTAAATAATGTTTATAGATGTTATACACCTATATTACCTACTCTCCTCTCCTTTAGGCGCACCCTGAAAACCCACCTCTTCAGGGAAGCCTACCCCGCCCCCTGCTAATTGCCGATCTCCTCCACTCTTCCTACCACTCCATCCCCCACAGCTTTTCCTCCTGTACCACTATCCTCACCTCCTAGATTGTAAGCTCCAAGGAGCAGGGCCCTCGAACCCCTCGTGTATCGCATTGTATTGTTAATGTACTGTCTCATGTATTGTCTCCCATTGTAATGTACAGCGCTGAGCGAACTGTTGGCGCTTTATAAATACTGTATAATAATAATAATAATAATAATAATATATCATTCTTGCTGTTTAAAGGATTTGATTTTGATGTTCAATATCTCTCCTGTCACTGCCCTCTCAGCCCTACCCGGATTGTGGCTTCGTATGGTACAAACACCCATCAGGTATTAAGGGTGATGATTAGAGACGATACTATATGTTGTAAAAAATATATTTTGTGTGATTGGAGGAGTATTATTCAGTCCTCATATCCACTCAATTTAGAATATACAGTACTATAAAAAAAAGTTATAGGCAATTGCGAAAAACTGCTGTAAATTAAGAATGCTTTCAGAAATAGAAGTGTTAGTTTATTTTTATCAATTCCCAAAATGGAAGGTAAATGAATAGAAGAGAAATCTAAATCAAATCAATATTTGAGGTGACCACCCTTTGCCTTCAAAACAGCATCAATTCTTCCAGATACACTTGTACACAGATTTTAAAGAAACTCATCAGGTGGGTTGTTCCAAACAGCTTGGAGAACTAACCACTGATCTTCTGTGGATGTAGGCTACCTCAAATACTTCTGTCTCTTTATGTAGTCCCAGACAGATTCCATAATGAAATTAGGGCTCTGTGGAGTCCAAACCATTACTTCCAGGACTCCTTACTCTTCTTTACACTGAAGATAGCTCCTAATAACATTGGATGCATGTTTGGGGTCATTGTCCTGCTACAGAATAAATGTGGGGCCAGTCACACACCTCCCTGATGGTACAGCATGATGGATAAGTATCTGCCTGTATTTCTCAATATTGAGGACACCATTGATGCTGACACAATCTCAAAACTTCATTTGCAGGGATGTACCCCAAACTTACAAGGAAACGTCACCATGCTTCATTGTTGCCTGCAGACCTTCATTATTGTACCACTCTCCAGACTTTTGACAAACAAACTGCCTCCTACTACAGCCAAATATTTCACATTGTGACTCATCAGTCCAAAGCACCTGCTGCCATTTTGCTGCACCCCAGTTCCTATTTTTTCATGCATAGTTGAGTCACTTAGCCTTGTTTCCACATTGGAAGTATGGATTTTTGCCCCTAATTCTTCCCTGAAGACCTTTTCTGGCCAGACTTTTCCGGACAGTAGATGGGTGCACCTGGGTCCTACTGGTTTCCACCAGTTCTGTACTGATTGCACTTCTATACTGATGGCACTGTGGAAGAAAAGTAAGCATGATGTGTCTTTCATCTGCTACATTATGTTTACTTGGCCGACCACTGCGTCATACTGTCTTTAATGTTGCTCCTTTCTTTGTGGTTCCTCAAAAGAGCTTGGTGAATAGAATTGATGCTGATTTGACGCCAAAGGGTAGTCTCACCAAATATTCATTTAATTTAGATTTTTCTTCTGTTCGCTCACTTTGCATTCTGTAAATTGATAAAAATAAACAATCAAAATATATACAGTACTTTTGAAAGCATGCTTCCTTTACAGCATTTTCACACAACTACCTATACCTTTTGCACAGTACTATATATTAAACATATACTTCAACTATCAACAAATGGATAGTTGAAGTGATAAGCATGCATAAGCTGGCTTTACATTGATTCACAATACTATTATCTGAGTTCTGTTGCATTATATTGACAGTACATTATTGTATGCAGCAGCCAATAGCAACTTGAGATAGACATTCACATACAAACCATGGGCTAAGCATCTGCAGCAGAATACCATTCTATGATTACTTCTAGCTGTCAGCGATATAATTCAGTTGGATAAATTGTGTTGAGACATACTGTCAGGAATTGGACTCACCACTGGTGGTGCTGTGGCTCACTTGCTCTGTGGGCTGCAGTACCAGCTCCTACCAGAGGGTGCTTTCAGCAGCCAGGGTCTCGCTCCAGCAATCAAGCCATCACCTGAAGCCATTTAAGCAGGACCAGGCCTGCAATCAGTGCCTTGGTGTTTGTTTCCCATGAGCCCGTGTACCTGGTATCCTGTGTTCCTGCATATCTGC
Organism: Staurois parvus; assembly: GCF_062004578.1. Classification (NCBI taxonomy): domain Eukaryota; kingdom Metazoa; phylum Chordata; class Amphibia; order Anura; family Ranidae; genus Staurois; species Staurois parvus. Next base: position 3,761,630 of record NW_028317969.1, read on the forward strand.
CTATCTGTTTTGTTGCTGACCCTGCTTTGATCCTGACCTCTGCTGACTTCTCCTGCCTTGATCCCTGGTCTGTCTGACTTCTCTTTGGATACCCTCATTGGATCTGATCTCCTGTTACTGACCCGGTGAGTGACCCAACTATTCTGTGCCTGCTGCCTTGTACAGTGCTGTCCCAACCGTTACCAACCCGGCCTGTCTGACCACGCTTCTGCTCAGCCATCCATCCGTCCTGCACGGACCCATCCACCTCTTCACGTCAGGCTCTCCTCCAGAATATATCTCTGGCGGATCCCTCTACCACGGGTGGGTGTACTCAGGGGCCGCGACCTGGTCTCTGTCTGCTCCAAGTCCATCCCCACCATCAGGGGCCCTGGTGAACAAGCAGACTGGGACTTAGACTCCGCACTCTGGGGAATCCTATTCCGTGGGTTGCTAGAGGTACCACCAGGTGGTACATTACAGGCCCATACGGCCTGCCTGACCATTCCACCTCTCCAGCCCTGACTACGCTTGTGTTCCCACACATTTCTGGTCATACCCGGATCCCTGACAAGTAGTATTAAAAAAAAAAAGTAAATAGACCATAGTTTGTGGGCGCTATAACTTTCATGCAAACCAACCAATATACACGTATTTTTATTGACAAAGACATATATCTGAATACATGTTGGCCAAAATTTATGAAGAAATTTGATTTTTTACATTTAAAAAAACATTTTCTTATTGGATATGTTTTATAACAGAAAGTTAAAAAAATACATAGTTTTTTTTAATCAACATTTTCAGTGTTTTTTCGTTTACGCCGCAAAAAAATAAAAATACCAGTGGTGATCAAATGCAACCAAAAGAAAAAAATGATATAAATGTTGTTTGGGTACAGCATTGCATGACTGCCCAATTACCAGATAAAGTAGCGCAGTGCCGAATGGCAAAAAATAGCCTGGTCATGAAGGGGGTAAAATCTTCCAGAGCTGAAGGGGATAATGTGTGCCATTACTTTGCTGATTAACAAAGTCATGTGGTCACCATCTCAGTGCTGACCTGGTGAAGATATATGTATAATGTAATAAATGATATATGCATAGGAAGAAGCCAAAGCAAGACATCTACAACCAAATATGACCAATCTATACTGAAAGCCAGCAAGTGAGCCACAGCACCACCAGTGGTGAGTCCATTCCTGACACTACTAATGACGCCAATCAACGACTTATAATGGGACTGAAGGAGTGTGACGGGCAATAACTTAAAAATCAAATTTCTTCATAAATTTTGGCCAAAATGTATCCTGCTATATGTCTTTGATAAAAAAAAGTGTATATTGATTGATTTGCTTGAAAGTTAGAGCACCTACAAACTATGGTATATATACTGGATATTTTTTTCTTAATACTAATGACGGCGATCTGCGACTCATAATGGGACTGAGGGAGTATTGCGGTGAGCAATAACTGACACTGACTAACTGCCACCGTCTTAACTGTCACTGTACTAATGGCACTGGCTGGGAAGGGGTAACATCTAGGGCAATCAAGGAGTTAAATGTGTGCCTAACTATGTATAATGTGTGTAAAGTGTGCTGCTTGTACTATATATATAAATAGCAATCTCTAAATTTCTCATCCCGATCAGCAGGTCGTGGTCGTGAATCATTAGATGGGACTTGCTGACAGACCCCAGCTGTGTATAATCACAGCGGGTGCAAGAAGGGGGGCTGTGGAGGGGCATGCCCAAAACCCAGAAGTAGGCAGCAGCGTACACTTGTGGGCGGTGGTGAAGAGGTTATGAACATCTAACATAATTTGTTGGCAGAATAATAGCCAGCTTATTTCTCTGTGTTCATATTCCCTAACTGTCATCTGCATCTTCATGTAGACCAAGCTGTCACCTACTCTGAGGTCAAGTGTGTTTTTTGGGGTTACCACCCTGATAACGTGTGTCTAGTGGGACCTGAAGCCTCCTCTGACAACCTGAAGGTGATCCACCACTTATGTCCACACCAGGGGCGGACTGAGCATTCGAGCACTTAGGCACTGCCTGAGGGCCCGGGGTCAGTAGGGGGCTCCATGAGATGCCCCTGGTACCTTTCGTTGGCTTTTTCATAGGCTTTTTTGGGTGTGGGGGCGAGGACACAGGGGCTCCATGATCCCAGTCCACCCCCGATCCATACCCAATATAACAATCTGAGGTTCTCTGACCCTTTAAGATGGAAAATAAAATAAATCATCCAGAATTTTGTTTTTCAGATTCCTGCCCCTGAATGAATCAATGTTCCTTACATGCTTATTACTTGTTGAACGGGAGGCAGCTGTTTAAAATGTTCCCTTACTCTATGACATTGTTCGATGATTCTACTTCTATTTTGGGAGGATTTCTAATGAATAGATGAAAACATTGGAGATTCATTTGTTACCATGGTGCTCGTTCAGTGATTTGACCGCTGACAACCTGTAGGCTCATCTAATTCAGTCGCTTTTGGTCTTATATACTTACAGTGTAGCTTTAACCTCTGCAGAACAGCAGGATATCTGCCTTTTATTGTCATCATATTTAAAACTGAGGGCTGGGTATGCAGTGAGAGAAGGGTGCGCACAGCATACAGCAACAAAGAGTAAATTTGAAAGTGGACAAATCGCTGGATCTCCGCAGTGTTGTCAAAATGGCAACCTTTGAGCTGGATCTTCATCTTCTGGAAGAGGGCATTTTCAGGGGAGAGCTCATTGAAGGTCTTCCTGATCTCTTGTCGTCTTCCGTTCTTGAAACACGCATGCCACTCAAAACACCTCGAGTGACTCATTACAGCATCGTCATAAACTTGCTGAATCATGTCAGATGTCTCTGTGGCAGAGTTGCCCAGTTTCATACACAGGCATGTCAAACTGAACAAGATGTATGATCCAAACAACATCTGAGTCCATACGATGGAACCCTGGATGACCAACTGGCTAACGCGTTTCAAGGGCACAACCTCTTCCTCAGAGCCAAGAGGTTATGTCCTCGAAGTGCGTTAGCCAGGTGGTCATCCAGGGTTAAGATGTTGTTTGGATCATACGTCTTGTTCAGTTTGACATGCCTGTGTTATTATGTCCATTGTGAGTATGATACCTATTTTTGTTTATTTAATAAATTATTTTAAACAATAATGCACTAGGTCGGTGCGCCCTTTTTCTGTTTCTCCATTTGTATCCAGTGTATTCGGACCACCCCGGTCTGTTGAGGGCAGCAAGCAGTGCATATTCCAGAAAATTCCAGAACATTCCTATTGGGTCTACTGAGTCCTTTCCTAGCGCTGGAGTAAAGTGTTTGTTGTGTTGGATTTGCCCAGTTTCATGCAGAATTTCATGTTTGCTCTTTGTTCTAACTTGCTGTCCATGATGAAATAGCAGACGTGGAAATGCACGTGGTCAGAATAGCACCAGTTTCACAGCTCCTGATGCACACAGGACGATGCCTTTTGGCACATTGACTTATGAAGGTCAGTGCTCCCTGTGACTGTGCATGCAGCCTTGTGCTGCCATCTGTTGGCGTGTTACAAAACCAGTCTCAAAATGTTTGATACCACCTTGTATACAGTTGTGCTTAAAAGTTTTCATACCCTTGGAGAATGGGTAATAGTATGTACTATTTTTAAAGAAAACACGAGTGAGCGGGCAAAACACATTTTCTTTATTTCTTATGGGATTCATAGTCAACTGTAGGTCATAACAGAATGAGACAATCATAAAACAAAACATGGCAACAAATGAAATGACCTCTGTTCTGTCTGCATACCCTTAATACTGTGTATCGCCCCCCCCCTCCCCCCCCCCCTTTAGTATCAATGACAGTGTGCAGTCGTTTGTAATAGTTGTCTATGAGGCCCCCGAATTCTTGCAGGTGGTATAGCTGCCCATTCATCTTGGCAAAATGCCTCCAGGTCATGCAAAGTCTTTGGTCATCTTGCATGAACCGCATGTTTGGGATCAATGATATTAAGATCAAAAGACTGTGATGGCCACTCCAGATCCTTCAGCTTTTTCTGGTGTAACCACTGGAGGGTCAACTTGGCCTTGTGCTGAGGGTCATTTTCATGATGAAAAGTCCAAGAGTGTCCGATGCGCAGCTTTCATGCAGAAAATGCAACTATTCTCTGATAACATTCTGCATTCATCTTGCAATCAATTTTCATGAGATTCCCCATGCCTTTAGAGCTCACCCCCCCAAAAAAAACCATCAGTGAGCCACCACCATGCTTCACAGTGGGGATGGTATTCTTTTCGCTGTTGACCTCTCTCCAGACATAAGTTGTGAGCTCTATTTTGGTATCGTCACTCCAGATTAGTGTGTCAAAAGCTGTGAGGTGTGTCAAGGTGTTCTCGGGCATATTGTAGCAAAGCTTTTTTGTGGCAGTGGTGCAGTAAAGGCTTATTTCTGGCAACTTGGCCATGGAGTTCATTTTTGTTCAAGAATTGTCGTATTGCCCTCCTTGAAACAACCACACTTTCTTTTTCTAGAGTGGTCTGTATTCTTCCTGAGGTTACCTGTGGTTTTTTCTTTGTATCCCAAACAATTCTTCTGGCAGCTGTGCCTGCAAATTTCCATTACTTTGTTACGCACGTCTTTTGGCAGTTCATTTCTGCTCCCCATGGCTCAGTATCTAGCCTACTCAGTGCATCCACGCGAGTGCTAACAAACTCAGTGACTATACTCGGACACTAATTGCAATTTAAAAAGCCACAGATGTAGAAAATGAACCTTAATTGCCATTTTAACCTGTGTGTGTCTGTACCAAGGCCAAACATTCCAGGGTGTAGAAACTTTGATCATGGCCATTTGGGTGATGTTTGTTATCATTATGATTTAAAAAGGAGCCAAACAACTATGTGATAATAAATGGCTTCATATGATCACTAGACAGTTTGTTGGCATCAGTCATATTTATAATATGAATGCCAAAATTTCAACATTTTTGCCAGGGTATGCAAACATTTGAGCACAACTGAGTCAGCCTGGAATTCAGTTTTTATATTCGTACACTTATCTCTTTGAAAAAGCGATATCACCTGAAATAAGCAGTTCATTTTAATCTGGATAACTGCTTTTATTTCAGATGTTGGATGGGGTTGGAGCGGAATGTTTAATTCTTCAAATGTAAATCTTCTTTTCAGTTGTCAAGACTCTGATGCAATTCACCGCCCTGGCACCAAATTTGTAAATCCAATAAACAATCTGCAGGTTAAACAACAGGCAGAATGTAGTTTGGCAAACACATTTTATTACGTTTTGATGCGATCAATATTCATGCTTCGCCAACCAACGCAGTTTAATTTAGAGAATGTGCAAACTAATTAATTAGTTTTGTCTTTTATGTATTGATTGATATACTTATTTTGCTTTCACTTTTCAACGGAAGACCTATGCAGACTAAACCGTAAGATATGGGCATTTACAGTAGTTTATTGTTCCTGAAACCTATTTATTATTTATTAAACTGTGGAGAGAAGCCTTGAACTGAGCTGTAGAGTATAATTCAGTGGTTTCCAAACTGCGGCCCGTGGGCCAGATGTGGCCCTTTGCTTGCCCTTATTTGGCCCTTGAGGTGCTATTACAGCACTAATGGAGCACCATTTCCCCTACATGCCATCATTTTCTTTTTTCCCACTGGCCACAGTCTGGCCCCTCTAAAGCCTGAAGGACAGTAAACTGGTCCTTTGCTTAAAAAGTTTGGAGACCCCCTGGTATAATTTATACAGGACTACCTCTGTGTTTGCTATCATACACCAAAAAAAGTATTAAAAAAAAGCAGTACAGAAAATGTTACATAGTTACATAGTTAGTCTGGCTGAAAAAAGACAAAAGTCCATCCAGTTCAACCATAGAGAAAAAAAGTTATAATCCTATACCCACGGTTGATCCAGAGGAAGGCAAAAAAACCCCAGCAAAGCATGATCCAATTTGCTGCTGCTGGGAAATTTTTTTGTTTTTATTGTTTCATTTCAATTGTCTTTTTGTAAATGTTTTGTATTATATTTAAAATGAATAAAATAAAAGCACAAAAGTAAAAAAAAACAAAAGAAGAAAAAGTAAATGAATATTGATTTGACCACTCACAGCTGATATTCAAAGACAAAAATAAATGGCTCATTCAAATAATTAAAAAAGCAGATTGTTTTTTGCACTGTTCACTTTCATTCTGGAACACTACCCCACAGTACCTTTTTTTTCACCACAAGATGTCCCCAGTCTGACATCATTCAACCTACTTCCTCTGAGCCCAAGTCCTCCAGGATCCATGCCAACGTGTTACTGGATAGTGAAGGATGCAGCATATAGATAAAGTCATCTCTCTCTGCCACTCTGGGGTTTATTTACTAAAGCTGCAGAGTGCAAAATCATGCTCACTTCTGCATAGAAACCAATCAGCTTTCAGGTTTTATTGCCAAAGCTTAATTGAACAAGCTGTGGTTAGAAGCTGATTGGTTTCTGTGCAGAAGTGAATCTGATTTTTGCACTCTCCAGCTTTAGTAAATAAACCCCTCAGTGTTTTTCTCCTGTCAGCATGCTGTATGTCACCACATTTAATTAATTGACACCCTCTTCTGCTTTTTCTTTCACATTAACAAGTTCCTGACCGTGCTATAGACAAAGGACGGCTAAAGTGAGGTTGGTTAGTTCTGGGAGGGCATCCATGGACGTTGTCCCAGAACTACACCCCCCGTGCGCTCCCTGGGGTGCGCAATGTGCTCAAGCTGTGATCAGCTGTGTCCTTTGGAAGCCTTTTCTTACGAAGAAAAACATCCAAGCCCGGCTAAATTTTGCAAAAACACATCTGAAGTCTCCCAAAAGCATGTGGGAAAACGTATTCTGGTCTGATGAAACCAAAGTTGACCTTTTTGGCCATAATTCCAAAAGATATGTTTGGTGCAAAAACAACACTGCACATCACCAAAAGAACACCATACCCACAGTGAAGCATGGTGGTGGCAGCATCATGCGTTGGGGCTGTTTTTATGCAGCTGGAACTGGGGCCTTAGTCAAGGTAGAAGGAATTATGAACAGTTCCAAATACCAGTCAATACTGGCACAAAACCTTCAGGCTTCTGCTAGAAAGCTGAACATGAAGAGGAACTTCATCTTGCAGCATGCCAACGACCCAGAGCATACATCCAAATCAACAAAGGAATGGCTTCACCAGAAGAAGATGAATGTTTTGGAATGGCCCAGCCAGAGCCCAGACCTGAATCCAATGGAAAATCTGTGGGGTGACCTGAAGAGGGCTGAGCACAGGAGATGCCCTCGCAATCTGACAGATTTGGAGTGTTTTTGCAAGGAAAAGTGGGCAAATATTGCCACTGTTCACTTCTCCCTGAGATTGACTAAAATAACCACACTGGCAACAAAGATACTTTTAACTGTGTTGATACTTTATTATTTTATGTTTATTATTTAACCATTTCAATACCGTGCAATTTTACATCTTCCTGCCCAGGCCATTTTTCACGTTTCAGCGCTCTCACACTTTGAATGACAATTGCGCAGTCATACAACACTGTACCCAAACTAAAATTTATCATTTTCTTCACACAAATAGAGCTTTCTTTTGGTGGTATTTAATCACCGCTGGGGTTTTTATTTTTTGCTAAATTAACAAAAAAAGGCCAAAAATGTTAAAAAAAATACACGTTTTTCTTTGTTTCCGTTATAAAAATTTACAAATAAATAATTGTTCTTCATAAATTTAGGCCGAGATGTATTCTGCTACATGTCTTTGGTGAAAATAACCCAAATTAGGATGTATTATTTAGTTTGTAGGAAAGTTATAGAGTTCACAAACTATGGTATAGATCTGAATATTGATCAATCCTGAAGTACTGACGGCCAATCTAATTTCTTGAGGTCTAAGAATGTCAGAATAGTACAGATATCCTCCAAATGACCCCTTTCTGCAGAGTAGACAGTCCGACGTACTTCATAAGAGGCATGGCGAGTTTTTTGAAGTTGTATTTTTTTTGTCATAATTTTTCGGAAAATGAAAAAATGAAAAAAATTATTTTCACTATTTTTTTTTTACATACTGTCACCAGTGCAGTACAGCGTCATCATATAACTGGCATGGCGGTGAACAGGGACACTGACTGGTGACAGTATGAAAAAAAAAAAATATATATATTTTTTTTTAATTTCTTTTTATTTTTTTATTATTTTTAATTTTTTATTACTTTTTTTTATTTTTTAAACTTTTTTTTCATATTTTACTATGACCAAAGTAGTAAAATGTTACCATAGTAACATTGTACTACTTTGGGGAAGTGATCAGTATTTTTTTTTTTACACAATTTGCTTATAGCAAAGAAATACTTTGCTATAAGCAAGCATTTACCTGAATGAAATGGATTCATTCAGCTTTTTTTTTTTTTGTGCTTAGCTGTGATTTGGTCACAGCTAATCACATGACATGTGCATGTGATTATGGATGGCATCATGAATGAAGCCATCCATTGTATACAACTGTCATGTGACCTGCTGTGATTGGTCACAGCAGGTCACATGGTACCTGCAACGGAGCCGGTACTCGGATCTGTCATCGGCCGTGTCTGAGGTACACGCCCGGTGACAGATCGAGCCGCCAAATGGCGTGCACCCGGAGTGGAGAAGCAACTTTCAAGCCGCCAAACGGCCATTGGCCGGGCGGCAAATGGTTAAGTATCGGACACAGCTTGATATCTATGAATAATGAACAATCAACCAATAAAACATATCTAACACCAAATCCCTTTTAGGAGTGCTGAGTGGCGTATCTCCAGGAGGAGCCAATTCAGCCCCAGCCATCCAGGTTAGGCTCAGGGGCTTACTCGGGCCTCCTGCTACCAATTCCACCACCTCTACCAGCCAACTGTCACCTCAGCCTGCAAAAGGCATAAACGCCAGCTATAACAAAAATACAGCGTAACAACAAATATACATGACTGGAACCAATAATAAGTTGTCTCTTAATTAATTATTTTGTATCTTTTATTTATTGTCCTGTAAGAAAAAAACTGCACTTTTTTTTTCAACCATTTGCCTACAGGGCACTTATACCCCCTTCCTGCCCAGGCCAATTTTACACTTTCAGCACTGTCGCACTTTGACTACTGAGCGGTCATGAGTGGTCATGCAACACTGTACCGATATGACAGTTTTATAATTTTTTTGAGACAGATAGAACTTTGTTTTGGTGGTATTTTATCACCTCTGTTTTTATTTTTTGCTAAACAAACCAAAAACAACAGAAAATTAGTTTCTGTTATAAAATTTTGTAAATAAGTGATTTTTCTCCTTCACTGATGTGCGCTAATGAAGCTGATAGGCGGCACTGATGGGTAGTGATGAGGTGGCACTGGTAGGTGGCACTGATGGGCGTTGACAGGCATCACTGATGGGCACTGAAAGGCAGCACTCATATATGGCACTGACAGGTGGCACTGATAGGCGGCACCAGGGGCGAACTGACAACTCATGGGGCCCCCGGGCAATAGGGGATCATGGGGCCCCTGTGCCCTTGCCCATACTCATAAAAGCCTATGAAAAAGGTACCATGGGGCATCTCATGGGGCCCCCTACTGACCCTGGGCCCTTGGGCAGTGCCTGAGTTTCCAAATGGTGAGTTCGCCCCTGTGCGGCACTAGGTGGCACTGATAGGCAGCACTGATAGGCAGCATTGACTGGCACTGATAGGCGGCACTGACTGCCACTGATAGGTGGCACTGATTGGCAGCACTGATAGTTGGCACTGACTGGCATTGATAGGTGGCACTGAAAGTCAGCTCAGATGGGCACTGATATGTAGCATTGATGTGCACTGGTAGGCACTGCTATGTGGCATTGATGTGCACTGGTGGGCACTGCTATGTAGCATTGGTGTGGCACTGATGGGCACTGGCATGTGGCATTGATGGGCACTGACAGGTGGCACTGATGGGGCTACACTGATCATCAGGGCACACTGATCATCAGTGCCCTGATGATCAGTGTACATGTCCCTTCTAAAGGAATGCCGATTAACGGCTCTCCTCTCGAGTTGTCAGCATGGCAACCAGTATGTCACGGGAATTAACGTGATGCAGGAGTCCCCTACTTTTTCTTCCTCCTACCAGCCACCACAATCCAAATCACGCCCCTTCACCATCCTGCCCTTCTGCCATCACTTAACCCCTTTATTACCCTACAGACTAGTCCGAAGGGACCACCCCCAGTCATGTCTGCTGTGTTTATAACACAGGGGTTTGTTAGATGTGCCATGCTGATAGACTCATACCCAAAAAGAATGAGTGCTGGAATCACATCAAAAGGGGCTTCAACAAAGGATTATTTAAGGGTGTGCACACTTATGCAACCATATTATTTTAGTTTATTTTTACTTCCCTCCACCTAAAAGATTTCAGTTTGTTGTTTAAATGAATTGTACAGTTTATAGGTTACATTACAGGTGGAAAAAGTTCTGAAATGATTTATCTTTGTCTCATTTTTTTACATCACAGAAACCTGACATTTTAACAGGGGTGTGTAGACTTTTTAAATCCACTGTACATGGCTCATGGAGTTTAGAAGCTTATGGGCGTTCCTAGCCATGCTCTGCTCAGATTTTTTCAGTGAGTATAGTCAGACAGACAGGAAGCGTTTACAAATCAATGACAGGATGTGTGATAGGAGTGACTTTTGGGGGTGGGAGGACCCCTGTATCATCTTCCCAAATTCTTATGTTTAACCCACCCTGTTTTTGTTAAGGGGTACAGGGTGGGAATGTCTTAGTATTGTGTATTGGTGTGGGGATTGTCCTTTGTTCACTGCCATGTGGTTGTCCATTGTTCTCTGCCATGCGCTGTATCCCATTGTTCTGTGTATTGGTTGGGTGGGGGGTGTTTCCTGTAGCCCTTCCCACTGATGGGGTGGGCTGATGATGTGTTTCCTGTTCCTGGTTGTGTTTCCCCGCCCTGTGTATATATCTTGTGTAAAAATAAAGGAGTTGACTTCCTGTCTTAAGAAGAGTCTGGTGCTGTCTATTTCCTGCATGATCAGCGGTGGTGTCCGGGGATTTGTGTTCGGACAGGGAAGCTGCAGTATAACGGAAATACCCAAGTGCAGTCTGGGTCCGGTTCCGTTACAGGATGACATTACTATCCGTTGGTTGGTCGCTTGTAATTGCCCATGGAGCGATTGCATGGGCTTAGGGACAGTTGAGAGGCTAATTGCGGACCAAGGTCTTTCTTCTGCCCCTACACACAGGCAGAGCTGTGGATAATGGTGTACCACCAGTCCTCCTGTATGGGGCACAGACCAGCAGGGGGACCCAGACAGCTGGGTGAATTTGATGTGGGCAGGGAGGGTGATCGGCACGGTTGAGGGCGAGGGGGCAATTACTAGGTGGGGCCCAGACCAGCAGTGTGGCCCAGACAGCTGGGTGAATTTGATGTGGACAGAGAGGGTGATTGGCTCGATTGGGGGTGGGGGGCAATTACTAGACAGGGCCCAGACCAGCAGGGGGGCCCAGACAGCTGGGTGAATTTGATGTGGGCAAGGAGGGTGAACAGCATGGTTGGAGGTGGGGGCAATTACTAGAATTGATCCCCTGTATGGCTCTCTCTGCAGCAGCTGAAAGACAGCTTCTTCTCTCCCTCCCACTGGCTTTCAGCTGCTGCAGAGAAAACCATACAGGGGATCGGTTCCAGTAATTGCCCCCCGCCACACCCATCACCCTTCCTGTGAACCGTATGTTTCCCCCTGCAGTCCGTGCCCCCCCTGTGTGCCCCCACCCCTGCAGTGCTGCCAGCTTCTTTCCTTCCCACCGGCAGCTGCAAGCACACAATATGAACATTCAGGATAAGAGTAGGGGAAGGGTCAGATACATATGTCACATTTACCATCCTCTTCCTTTCCTGAATGAACACAATGAGTGGTGCTGATTACTCAATGTGTTCATTCTTGACTAAAGCAGAGTGAACTGTGGGGGTTTTTTTTGGGAGAGGGGGCCCTGTCAGGTTGGCTGTATGTGGCCCCGTGGTTTCTAACAGCAGCCTTGCCCTTAGGTGATCACTTACTTATGAACGATTACATACAGACAGCTGTGCAGCCTGTCATTGATTTGTACAGACTATATGGCTATAGCCAACTGGAACCCCCCACCGCAGAAATACACTGATCTGGGAACTGTATGGCGAGTGTGAATGAGCCCTAAAGTACGTTTGCTAGGGTGTCCTTGACTATGTTCCCCGTGCCTCTGCATTGTAGGCACACACTTGGGTTTGCATGCGTTGCGTGGCTCTTGGGAAAACGCTACACATTTCCAAGCTGTTTTCTATGCCAGTTTGAAATAATGAGCTCTTTGCCCCAGGCCCGACTGTGTCTTCATGCAGCACTGAAAGCACGCTGTAACCCTTTTCATCGCCTGAACTCAATCACAGTATGAAAAATCTCCCTATTACAGGCACATATTAGTTTTCCATTTGTTTTTTCCCTAGGAAGCCTCCCAATTCTTTCAGACTAGTGATGTTGATTAGCTGCTTCCACACCGACCTTTGGGGACACACAAAAGTAAAATTAGGCCTCATTAAAGGGAACCTGTGCTTTGCCCATAGTGTGCTTAGGATCAGGTTTGTTTTCCGGGAGACAGATTCAGTTTTCACTCCACCACTGCCGTAGTCCAGCCTAGAGGAACACTGTGTACTTCTTGGGACAGGGGAATATGTGACACTGTGTCCCACAGTACAGCAATTGATATCTAGGCAGCCAACAGCCAATAACAATAGCTGTTTCCTGAGTCCATGTGACTTTTCGATAAAGCAGGACCACAGTTGGAGACAGGGACGGAGCTTTGTCACCCTATAATAGGAAATGCTTGAACATTTGTACTGCGTCCCACAGTACAGTTATTGATATCTAGGCAGCCAATAACAATAGCTGCTTCCTGAGTCCATGTGACATTTCGATAAAGCAGGACCACAGTTGGGAGAAAGGGATGGAGCGTTGTCACCCTGTAATAGCAAATGCTTGAACAAGGACCTACATGGTAGGATCATCAGGGCTTAGTTTAAAAAAAAAAAGTTACCATATTATTTAAAATGTACTGGTTTACAATGGGTTAAGTCCTACGAAGTGTATGTAATCCTGCGATACACGAAAGTGTTACTAAACCCACAACAATAAAATCAGTCTGTATATGCGGTAAATCATGATTGTTATACTTACCATGGAACCTAAGGGGTTCATTTTCCACATTGTGTAAATAGGCTGTTTGATCCTGTTTTCTCTGATCCTCCCCTTCTACTGTCCACAATCCATTTCCTGATAGAACAGAGACTTGGGGGCAAGCTCCACATGCTCAGTTTGCTGTGTATTGCTAGAGTTTTTTTTCTTGGAAGGATGCATGTGATCAGTACAGGGCCAATCAGCACTATCCAGACAGAGGTTCAGGGGTCCTGCAGTCTCATAGGACAGTAACAGGAAAATGAAAACTCCTCCTGCAAGCTTTAACCAGTGCTCTGCTGGACACTGACAGAAGTCACAAGACTGCTATATACTGATGAGAAAAGGTATTTAGCAGTTTATATTTACTAAAATAATTGCATTTCCATGTTCTGTGTACTGTGGGAGACCAGATATATTGAATGGAGGGTCTGGAGAGACCAGATATGGTGGATGCAGGGACCTGGGAGACCAGATATAGTGAATGCAGGGTCCTGGGAGATCAGATATAGTGAATGCAGGGTCCTGGGAGATCAGATATAGTGAATGCAGGGTCCAGGGAGACCAGATATAGTGAATGCAGGGTCCGGGGAGACCAGATATAGTGAATGCAGGGTCCGGGGAGACCAGATATAGTGAATGCAGGGTCTGGGAAGACCAGATATAGTGAATGCAGGGTCTGGGAAGACCAGATATAGTGAATGCAGGGTCTGGGGAGACCAGATATAGTGAATGCAGGGTCCGGGAAGACCAGATATAGTGAATGCAGGGTTCTGGGAGACCAGATATAGTGAATACAGGGTCCGGGAAGACCAGATATAGTGAATGCAGGGTTCTGGGAGACCAGGTATAGTGAATGCAGGGTCCGGGGAGACCAGATATAGTGAATGCAGGGTCCGGGAAGACCAGATATAGTGAATGCAGGGACCGGGAAGACCATATATAGTGAGTGCAGGGTCCTGGGAGACCAGATATAGTGAATGCAGGGTCCTGGAAGACCAGATATAGTGAATGCAGGGTCTGGGAAGATCAGATATAGTGAATGCAGGGTCCGGGGAGACCAGATATAGTGAATGCAGGGTCTGGGAAGATCAGATATAGTGAATGCAGGGTCCTGGGTTTAGTAACACTTTAATGTGTGTGGAGTGATGGTTGTTTTCATGTGTATGCTCACCTGATGCATGTGTTTGCATTTGTATATGCATGTACATGGGTATCTCATAAAAATGTTAGACTTTTTTTTTTATTTATTTTATTATACTTTAATTTTTTAAAGGTTAACCTTGTAGGAGTTTTTATTCTCCTCTGGCTCTCCTAGGATGCTGTAAGACCCCTGACCGTCTGCCTGGACAGTGCGGATTGGCCCTGTGCCGATCACATGCACCCTCTAAAAACAAAAAAACCTCTCTAGCAATACACACTAATCTGAGCATGTGCAGAGTGCTTCCTAAGGTTCTGTACTGTCAGCAGATGGACTGGGGACAGTAGAAAAGGGGGAGGATCAGAGAAGTCAGGATCAAAGAGACTTTTTAAAGAGGATTAACCCCTTAGGTTCCACAGTGAGTATAACAAGCATGCTTTACTGCATATACAGACTGATTTTACTGTTGTGGGTTTAGTAACACTTTAGGTATCGCTGTCAAAGAATAATTCTAGGGCCATCATTCATGGTTAACTCCACACAGATGACCTGTAAAGTCTTTTAAAGCATCACCCATGGGCAGTTGTGGGTACCACAGTTTCTGGGCATTTCATGGCCACATGCAATTAGAGGCTGGGCATATTTGGTATCTGTTTACTTGACACAACATCATCTTTTATATTGTAACAAAAATTGAGGATTTATTTTGTCTTTTTGTTCATTAATATTAAATCGGTTGTAAAGGCTCGAGGCTTTTTACCTTCATGTATTCTATACACAAAGGTAAAAAACCTGTGTGCAGCAGTGCCACCAACCCCCTCAATACTTACCTGAGCCCCATCGAGATCCAGCGATGAAATGACGTGTGGAAGCTTATATGAGATTTTAGTGATTGTGATACAAATACGTGTATTTTCACTATTGGAATAATTCAGTCCTTTGTATATCTGTGTATTTGAAAGCTACTCTGTAATATAACCTGGTATGAAACTCAGCCTGCCATCTCA
The DNA here is from genome assembly GCF_062004578.1 of Staurois parvus. Classification (NCBI taxonomy): domain Eukaryota; kingdom Metazoa; phylum Chordata; class Amphibia; order Anura; family Ranidae; genus Staurois; species Staurois parvus. Next base: position 3,776,978 of record NW_028317969.1, read on the forward strand.
CTCTTTCTACGTCTGGAAATTCTCCAGCGGCTAATAATATGAATGTGAATTACTGCATGTCAAAGCAGCTTGAATAGTCAGTTATCAGGTACAGGAGGGCTGAGTCATGTTGTTGTCTTGGTTGGCTGGAGAGATTTATAGCTGATCCAGAAAGGACGGGGAGAATTGCACCAGACTTAAAAGAACATTATCTTTCAAATAAGGAGGAAATATACAAGCCCTCCCCCACCCAAACCCTAACGTGAAAACCAAGAGCCTGTCCCATATGGAAGAAAAATATATTTGAAATATATTTTTTTAAATATTCTTCCCAAATATATTGCCATATACAGTTGTGGCCAAAATTATTCAACCCCCACTGAAATTGAGTGTTTTGGCCAGTTTGACATTGCTTTTGATCATTCAGTCATCTTGCTTACATTTACATTAAAGAGGCACTTGTAGGTCAGACAAATATAACATAACAGTTATAATGAAATAACCACAAATGTCTTTTCTGTGCTCACAGCATTATCAGTTTTATTCAACCCCCAAGTGACATTCAATCTTAGTACTTAGTACAGCATCCTTTTACAGTTATAACAGCTTTTAAACGTGAAGCATAGCTTGACACAAGTGTCTTGCAGCGATCTACGGGTATCTTCGCCCATTCTTCATGGGCAAAGGCCTCCAGTTCAGTCACATTCTTAGGCTTGCGCACTGCAACTGCTTTCTTTAAGTCCCACCAGAGGTTCTTAATCGGATTTAAGTCTGGTGACTGCGATGGCCACTCCAAAATGTTCCAGCCTTTCCTCTGCAACCATGCTCTAGTGGACTTGGAGGTATGCTTGGGATCATTGTCCTGTTGAAAGGTCCAACGTCTCCCAAGCCTCAGGTGTGTGACGGACTGCATCACGTTTCCATCCAATATCTCCTGGTACTGAAGAGAATTCATGGTACCTTGCACACGCTGAAGCTTCCCTGTACCTGCAGAAGCAAAACAGCCCCAAAGCATGATTGACCCTCCACCATGCTTCACAGTAGGCAAGGTGTTCTTTTCATCATAGGCCTTGTTCTTCCTCCTCCAAACATAGCGTTGATCCATGGGCCCAAACAGTTCTAATTTTGTTTCATCAGTCCACAGAACACTATCCCACAACTTTTGTGGTTTGTCCACATGGCTTTTGGCATACTGCAGTCGACTCTTCTTATTCTTTGGAGACAGCAAGGGGGTACGCCTGGGAGTTCTGGCACGGAGGCCTTCATTACGCAGTGTGCGTCTTATTGTCTGGGCTGAAACTTCTGTACCCACATCTGACAAATCTTTTCTCAGTTCCTCAGCAGTCACACGGGGACTTCTCTCCACTCTACGCTTCAGGTAGCGCACAGCAGTCGAAGTCAGCATCTTCTTTCTGCCACGACCAGGTAGCGTTTCAACAGTGCCCTTTGCCTTGAATTTGCGAATGATGCTTCCTAAGGTGTCTCTTGGTATGTTTAACATCTTTGCAATCTTCTTATAGCCATTGCCCTTCCTGTGAAGAGAAATCACCTCTTCTCTTGTCTTCCTGGACCATTCTCTTGCCTTCACCATGTTTGTAACCACACCAGTAAATGTCTAGAAGGAGCTGAGTATCACAGTCATTTTAAAGCTGCCTAATTGGTGCTTATTATGCTTGATTGCTGCTCGGTGACATCCACAGGTGTTTTCAATACCTGATGGAAAGCACCTGTATGAACCTCTGTTCTTCAGAGTGGTAGTCTTTAAGGGGTTGAATAATTGTGGCAATGAAGAAACCACATAAGAACCATTTACTACTGTATTACATAAACAATTGATGTCATTTTAGTTGCATTTGGGTAGTTACAACGTCCTTGTAGGATTTGATTCTGAATACAATTCCAAATGTACACTATAGTCCCTAAACCCCTTTACAGCATTGGGGGTTGAATAATTTTGGCCACAACTGTATTTGAAATGTTACAATTTTGGCCGTATTCAATATATTTTAAAATATATTTATATCTATCTATCTATCTATCTATCTATCTATCTATCTATCTATCTCTATATCTATCTCTATATCTATATCTATCTATCTATCTATCTATCTATCTATCTATCTATCTATCTATATTTATTTATTTTTTTAAATATATTGAATATGGCCAAAATTGTAGCATTTCAAATATATGTCAATATATTTGGGAAGAATATTTTTCAAATATATTTCAAATATATTTTTCTTTCATGTGGGTTATTCCAACCAGTAACCTTTTCCACAGGACCCCCGTTGTCTGGGACTGAAAAATGTGGCTCTATGTCTGTTTTTATGGTCCTTTTGTATATATATATTGTATTCTATATATATATCTGAGCAGGCTTTGTATTCATTAGTAGAATACATCACTCGCCATGATTGGCCCAGTGTATACTGTATGTAGCCGCCGCTACCGTACATACATGCATCCAGCGGGCTGATTACAGTAGGGACGTACCGGCACGTTTTGAAACCTCTTGGCTCAGCGCAGTATACTGTATATACCGCACATCCAGCGGGCTGACAGATTAATCTGTCATAGGGACATTTGTTTTGAGCCAGCTTGGCTCAGCACTGTATACTGTATGTACAGTATTACCACACATCCAGCCAGCTTGACCCAAACAAACTCAAGGTTCACATTTTATACCCCGCGTATAAGACGACCCCCAATTTTGGGGTATATTTTTAAGTATAAAAAGTAGTCTTATACGCCAGAAAATACTGTACTTATTTTTTTTTACACTTTTTGATTTGAGCAGAAAATAGCACAAAAACGCACAACAAAACACGCAAATTATGCTTTTCCATTCATTTCAATGGGAATAAAAACATCTTAGAAACACGTAAATCTGCCCAATTTGAGCTACAAAAAAAAGTTCCAGAACTCCTTTGAGCTTCAGGTGTTTGGCTTCAGTGGCTTGGAGTGGAGATGTGAACCATCTTCATTGAGAATAATTGTTTTTTTCTTTCTCCTCAAGCCTTTTAGCTGCACAGCACAGCAAGTAGCTGTTTGGTGGATATTCCAATGAGATTCTCTACCAGTCACCATAAGTGGGTCAAGTGTTGACCAGGGTCGGACTGACCATTTGGAAACTCTGGCACTGCCCGAGGGCCCGGGGTCAGTAGGGGGCCCCATGAGATGCCCCTGGTACCTTTTTCATAGGCTTTTTTGAGTTTGGGCAAGGACACAGGGGCCCCATGATCCCCTATTGCCCGGGGGCCCCATGAGTTGCCAGTCCGCCCCTGATGTTGACGTTTTTAAGGGTTAGGGGTTAATTATTATTTATTACATATTATTAATTGATTTTATTTTATTAATTTATTTCTGATGATTTTTTATTTCTTTGGTTATTTATTCTATTTATTTTACAATTATTTTTGCATACTGTATATTATTCTTTTTATTTTTTACACTTTTTCATTTGAGCAGAAAATAGCACAAAAACGCACAACAAAACATGCAAATTATGCTTTTCTATTCATTTCAATGGGAATAAAAACACCCCAGAAGTGGGACAAGTGTTGAAGCTTGACACTTTCTTTGTGAAAGTCGAAAACCACCTCAACAGATTTCTGGTTGGCTGTTTGGGTTAGTCCACTACACCAGCAAACCTATCCCGTAAATAAATAGAGTAGATGGCACGGGAAGTCTGGATGCTCTTGGCTGTGTGAGCACACATATGGATACGTTTTGTTTGTCATAGGTGACCCAGTTTTTCTTTCCACGAAAGAAGGTATCTTAAGCAAAGCACATGTTTAAAATTTCCTTCCAAAGATCCTACGTAATGATGGCTGAATAGTGATGAGACTTAATTAATTTGATGCTGGCAGTAAGACATGAATATTAATTATTCGTCTTCTAAGCGTGAATTCATTATTTCACATCACATTTCATTTTGGAGACTTCAGTGCATCACTAGTCTTATTTCACCGGTGATTACATGTGGATCCAAAAGAAAGAGAAAGCCGGGGGCACTGCATTACAATCCAACACAAGTGTAACTTTATTGTTCCCGAGAGGCAAACGCAAAGATCCATCTGGGACCACCTCCTTTCATAACTGGGCTTAATCATAGACTCACTCTCTACGATGGGACTTCATGCTGACCATACATGTATGAATTTTTGTTAGAAAATCTTAGTTTTAAGAACATTCATTTGATTTTCTAATCGTTAATGGGGTCGGATCAATGTTTGTTTTTGATCGCAATGATGGGAAAATTTGTAGGGGCAGAAAGGAAAACTTTTCTCAATTGAACAAACTTTTGGATAGTGTATGTGGTTTTTGTTCAGAAATTACATTCATTTATTTATTGATGATGATGATGATTTTTAGTATTATTATTTTGTTTACTTTTAGTTTTTAGGGTTACGGGGTTAAGGTTAGGGGTTAACTACTTAATTTTTATTACATATTATTTATTTGTATTATTTATGATTATTTTTATGTGTGTATTTATGAAGTGACATTCTATGGATCCAAGAGAAAGCTGGTGGCACTACGCTACAATCCAACGCAAGTGTAACTTTATTGTTCCCGAGAGGCAAACACAAAGATCCATCTGGGACCACCTCCTTTCATAACTGGGCTTAATCATAGACTCACTCTCTACGATGGGACTTTATGCTGGCCATACATGTATGAATTTTTGTTAGAAAATCTTAGTTTTAAGAACATTCATTTGATTTTCTAATCGTTAGTGGGGTCGGATCAATGTTTGTTTTTGATCGCAATGATGGGAAAATTTGTAGGGGCAGAAAGGAAAACTTTTCTCAATTGAACAAATTTTTGGATAGTGTATGTGGTTTTTGTTCAGAAATTACATTCATTTATTTGATGACAATGACGATTTTGTTTAATCTTAGTTGTTAAGGTTAGGGGTTAACTACTTATTTATTATTACATATTATTTATTTGTATTATTTATGATTATTTTTATGTGTGTATTTATGAAGTGACATTCTATGTATCCAAGAGAAAGCTGGTGGCACTATGCTACAATCCAACGCAAGTGTAACTTTATTGTTCCCGAGAGGCAAACGCAAAGATCCATCTGGGACCACCTCCTTTCACAACTGGGCTTAATCATAGACACCCTCTCTACGATTAAAGTGGAACTTTATGCCGGTCATACACGTATGAATTTTTGTTAGAAAATCTTAGTTTTAAGAATATTCATTTGATTTTCTAATCATTAGTGGGGTCAGATCAATGTTCATTTTCGATCACAATGATGGGAAAATTCGAAGGGGCAGAAAGGAAAACTTTTCTCAATTGAACAAATTTTTGGATAGTGTATGTGGTTTTGTTCAGAAATTACATTCATTTATTTATTATTATTATTATTAGTAGTAGTAGTAGTATTTTTAATATTATTATTTTTATTATTGTTAGTAGTAGTAGTAATTTTAGTATTATTATTATTTTGTTTAATTTTTGTTTTTAGGGTTACGGGGTTAAGGTTAGGGGTTAACTACTTATTTATTATTACATATTATTTATTTGTATTATTTATGATTATTTTTATGTCTGTATTTATGAAGTGACATTTCATGGATCCAAAAGAAAGAGAAAGCTGGTGGCACTATGTTACAATCCAATGCAAGTGTAACTTTATTGTTCCCGAGAGGCAAACGCAAAGATCCATCTGGGACCACCTCCTTTCACAACTGGGTTTAATCATAGACTCCCTCTCTACGATTAAAGTGGGACTTTATGCTGGCCATACACATATGAATTTTTGTTAGAAAATCTTAGTTTTAAGAACATTCATTTGATTTTCTAATCGTTAGTGGGGTCGGATCAATGTTCATTTTTGATCGCAATGATGGGAAAATTCGAAGGGGCAGAAAGGAAAATTTTTCTCAATTGAACAAATTTTTGGATAGTGTAAGTGGTTTTTGTTCAGAAATGACATTCATTTATTTCTTGTTACAAAAAACAATGGAGAACCACCTGCGCTACCCTGAATACACAAATTTTCTTGGAATGGGTTGCCGCTGACACCTGGCTATACACCTCGATAGAATGGGATCAAAATTATAACAAAATTGGTGCTGCGGTCCCACGCTTATATAAATAATTAAATAAAAAATGAGGTTTCAGTTACACCGCTAGTGAATCCTCCTGTGTGTAATTACCCCAAACTCAATTCTTCGAATTATTATACAATCTTATACAGTGCTGTTTGATAAACCATATGAAACAAAATATAAATGTGCAAATCGCATAAAAACACAATACATAAACCCACTTGTGTCCCTAAACAGGGTGAAATCACAAACGGGTATTAAACCACACGTGATAAAACACTTGGCATAAATGAGTGCCCAAAGGTGCAGTGGAAATAGACTGACAAATGGCACTATTGTGCCTATAAAAACAAACTATAGGATGGTCACCATAAAGTAACCCTGACTATAAGACAAATCTACAAGGACTATAACAAATCCTTCAACATAAATGTGCGACAACCACTCAACAAGTGCCCACATGTACCAAAGTATAAATTGTCATGCTCTAGTCCCTAAACTTTGGACGATACTGCTATATAAATAGCAGGAAGAAAAAATATAAATAAATAAATATTGAGTGAAAATCCAGTGACACTCTACGATAAACACATAACTTAAATTTATAATAAAGTTCACAAAACCACGTGCCACCAATTATTAAAAAACAATAAACAAACCATCCATGCGTGTAATCTTCAATATGGCTGGTTATATTGAAACCTCCAGCGATCAATATAAATCTGGCAGGTGAAAAAAAAAGTGTAATCCTTCACCAGTAAGACTAAAAAGAAGCACTGACACTGTACTAATGGCACTGGACAGGAGGGGTTAACATGAGGGGTGATCAAAGGGTTAACTATGTGCAAAGTGTTTTACTAGGGGGCAGTGTGTGTGTTTTACTGTAAGCACACTTCTCTGGATGGCTGTGCTGTGCTGTGCACAGCCATCCAGAGCAGTGTGCCCGAGCCCACACGGAAGAAAAATATATTTTAAATATATATTAAATATATATTAAAAATATTCTTCTCAAATATATTTAAATATATTTGAAATGCTACAATTTTGGCCATATTCAATATATTTCAAAATATATTTCAATATATATATATATATATATATGGATAGCACTTCCGCCTGGCAGTATTAGGGTCGTTGGTTCGAAACCCAGCCACGGCACCACCTGCCTGGAGTTTGCATATTCTCCCTGTGACTGCGTGGGTTTCCTCCGGGTACTCTGGTTTCCTCCCACCCTCCAAAGACATGCTGGTAGGTTAATTGGCTCCTGTGTAAATTGTCCCTAGTATGTGTATGTATGAATGTGAGTTAGGGACCTTAAATTGTACGCCCCTTGAGGGTTAGGGACCGATGTGAATGTACAATATATGTATGTAAAGCGCTGCGTAAAGTGATGGCGCTATATAAGTACCTGTAATAAATTATATATATATATATATATATATATATATATACTGCATGTTGAAATGCATTTTTATTACAAAATATATGAAAATGTTTTTAGAAATACACTGTATGACGGACGCAAGGTGGTTCTCTCGTTCTGGGAGGACGTCATATGACGTCCTCCCATTCCCAACGCGTATGCGTGGCTCCGGGAGCATGCAGCGCGGCAATTTGCGCTGTGTCCCTCGGACACAGCGGATCACCGATCACAGAAAGACCCGAAGATGTCAGCTCGGTCATGTGATCAGCTGTGTCCAATTACAGCTGATCACATGTAAACAGGGAAATGCCGGTTATCAGCATTTCTCTCCTCTCGAGCTGTCATGCTGACAGCTTATGAGGAGAGGAGAGCCGGTAATCGGGTTTCCGCGGAGGGGACATGTACACTGATCATCAGGACACTGATGATCCGTGTACCATGTTGATCAGAGTAGCTCCAGCAGTGCCACCTGTCAGTGTCCATCAGTGCCTTGTGCCAGTGCTCATCAGTGCCTCGTGCCAGTGCCCATCAGTGCCACATCAATGCCACATATCAGTGTCCATCCGAGCTGTCTTTCAGTGTCACCCATCAGTGTCTATCAGTACTGCCAATCAGTGCCACCTATCAGTGCCAGTCAGTGCCGCCTATCAGTGCCAGTCAGTGCCACCTATCAGTGTGCATCAGTGTCAGTCAGTGCCGCCTATCAGTGCAATATATCAGTGCCATGTATCAGTGCTGCCTTTCAGTGCCCACCAGTGATGCCTGTCAATGCCCATCAGTGCCACCTACCAGAGCCTCCTCATCAGTGCCCATCAGTGCCACCTATCAGTGTCCATCAGTGCAGCCTATCAGGCCCATCACTGCAGCCTCATTAGCGTATATCAGTGAAGGAGAAAAATCACTTGTTTACAAAATTTTATAACACACACTAATAAAAAACTTTTTTTCAAAATTTTCAGTGGTTTTTGGTTTGTTTAAGAAAAAATTAAATACCCAGAGGTGAATAAATACCACCAAAATAAAGCTCTATCTGTCAGAAAAAATGATAAAAATTTCATATGGGTACAGTGTTGCATGACCGCGCAATTGTCATTCAAAGTGCGACAGCGCTGAAAGCTGGAAATTGGCCTGGGTAGGAAGGGGGTATAAGTGCCCTGTAGGCGAGGGGTTAAAGATACAAATCTACATTATTGGAATGCATTTAAAAATATATGTACAAATATATGTTAAAATTACTTTTTTATATGTTAATAAAATCTGAAGAATATATTTAAAAAATATATATTTTTTTAAATATATATTTTTTAAAAATATATTCTTCGCGCGCGCCCTCTACCCAGAAATGCAAAATCACATACATATATTTATAGTGGGGCAAAAAAGTCTTTCGTCAGCCACCAATTGTGCAAGTTCTCCCACTTAAAAAGATGAGAGAGGCCTGTAATTGGCATCATAGGTAGACCTCAACTATGAGAGACAAAATGAGAAAAAAAATCCAGACAATCACATTGGCTGATTTGGAAAGAATTTATTTACAAATTATGGTGGAAAATAAGTATTTGGTCAATATGAAAAGTTCATCTCAATACTTTGTTATATATCCTTTGTTGGCAATGACAGAGGTCAGACGTTTCCAGTAAGTCTTCACAAGGTTGGCACACACTGTTGCTGGTATGTTGGCCCATTCCTCCATGCAGATCTCCTCTAGAGCAGTGATGTTTTGGGGCTGTCGCTGGGCAACACGGACTTTCAACTCCTTCCAAAGGTTTTCTATGGGGTTGAGATCTGGAAACTGGCTAGGCCACTCCAGGACCTTGAAATGCTTCTTACGAAGCCACTCCTTTGTTGCCCGGGCGGTATGTTTGGGATCATTGTCATGTTGGAAGACCCAGCCATGTTTCATCTTCAATGCCCTTGCTGATGGAAGGAGGTTTGCACTCAGAATCTGACGATACATGGCCCCATTCATTCTGTCCTGTACATGGATCAGTCGTCCTGGTCCCTTTGCGGAGAAACAGCCCCAAAGCATGATGTTGCCACCCCCATGCTTCACAGTAGGTATGGTGTTCTTTGGATGCAACTCAGCATTCTCTGTCCTCCAAACACGACGAGTTTTGTTTCTACCAAACAGTTCTATTTTGGTTTCATCTGACCATATGACATTCTCCCAATCCTCTTCTGGATCATCCAAATGCTCTCTAACAAACTTCAGATGGGCCCGGACATGTACTGGCTTAAGCAGGGGGACACGTCTGGCACTGCAGGATCGGAGTCCCTGGCGGCGTAGTGTGTTACTGATGGTAGCCTTTGTTACGTTGGTCCCAGCTCTCTGCAGGTCATTCACTAAGTACCCACGTGTGCTCCTGGGATTTTTGCTCACCATTCTTGTGATCATTTTGACCCCACGGGGTGAGATCTTGCATGGAGCCCCAGATCGAGGGAGATTATCAGTGGTCTTGTATGTCTTCCATTTTCTAATTATTGCTCCCACAGTTGATTTGTTCACACCATGCTGCTTGCCTATTGCAGATTCAGTCTTCCCAGCCTGGTGCAGGTCTACAATTTTGTTGCTGTTGTCCTTCGACAGCTCTTTGGTCTTCACCATAGTGGAGTTTGGAGTGTGACTGTTTGAGATTGTGGACAGGTGTCTTTTATACTGATAACAAGTTCAAACAGGTGCCATTGATACAGGTAATGAGTGCAGGACAGAGGAGCCTCTTAAAGAAGAAGGTACAGGTCTGTGAGAGCCAGAAATCTTGCATGTTTGTAGGTGTCAGGGACCGCCGCGGCGCCTCCCCCGGCGCACGCGCACTAGCGGCGGCTCACGCCAGGACACAAGCACCAGGTCCCGGCGGGCCGCGGCTGACAGGACGCCACGCATGCGCAGTAGGAGCCGCGGGCGCACCTCGGGCGGCCAATGACAGCCCGGGGGCGTGTCCCGGGCGGCCAATGACAGTGCAGGGCGCGATATTTAAAGATGCCCTGCACTGTCACAGATTGCCGCAAGGTCCATCTGTGTTCCTGAGTTCCTGTACCTGAGTTATTGACCCTGATTGCCCTGACTACGCTGCCTTCTCCTGTGTTTGACCCGGATTGTCCTGACTACGCTGCCTTCTCCTGTGTTTGACCCGGATTGCCCTGACTACTCTGCCTTCTCCCCTCCTGACTCCCGGCTTGTTTGACCTATCTGCGGACTGATTTATCCTGCTGACCCTGCGTGTGACCTGACTACTCTCCGCCTGCCGATTCTGTACCTCGCCTACCCCATGGGCCACTGCTCGTGATCCATCCTGCTAGGTCTTGCCGGCCTCCTCACATCTGGCTCTCCCGGTACCTATACATCCCCGGAGATTCCCCCTGCCACTGGTGGGCCTGCTCAGAGGTCGTGACCTGGTCCTGGTCTGTTACAAGTCCATCCCCACCATCAGGGGCCCTGGTGAAAGCACAGACCGGGACTTAGACTCCACGCTTTGGGTAGGTCTGTCAAGTGGGCAGCCAGAGGCACCACCTGGCGGATCATAACAGTAGGTGACCAAATACTTATTTTCCACCATAATTTGCAAATAAATTCTTTCCAAATCAGCCAATGTGATTGTCTGGATTTTTTTTTCTCATTTTGTCTCTCATAGTTGAGGTCTACCTATGATGCCAATTACAGGCCTCTCTCATCTTTTTAAGTGGGAGAACGTGCACAATTGGTGGCTGGCTAAATACTTTTTTGCCCCACTGTATATATAGATGATTTTGCACACCCGTGCCGCACTGTTGCCTTATTTCTAAAAGCCTATGAAAAAACAAATGAAAGGTACCAGGGGCATCTCATGGGGCCCCCTACTAACCCCGTGCCCTCGGGCAGTGCCCGAGTGCTCGAATGGTCAGTCCGCCCCTGCCTGTTATATAATTTGATTAGCCTGACACCCTAAAATAATAGGTAGTAGCCAAATTATATAATCTTTACCGCACTGCTTGAGGCCAGCTTGGTGGCAGTCACTGGATTCATTGCTGGAGCACTGGTCAAATGATCTAAGTTGATGAACCTTGGGTATGCAAGACTGGACAGTCATCAGTTTTGCCTAAAAACAGGTCCCCTTGTTTAGCTAACATTTTAAGGCTAATGTTTTGGGATTTGGTCCTGCTTGAGGCCACCTTGTTGGCAGTCACTGGATCAATTGCTAGAGCACTTAGTCACATCATCTCAGTTGACGAACCTTAGGTATGCAAGACCGCACAGTCATTAGTTTTGCCTAAAAACAGTTCCCCATGTTTAGCTAACATTTTATGGCTAATGTTTTGGGATTTTGCCCTGCTTGAGGCCACCTTGGTGGTAGTCACTGGATCAATTGCTAGAGCACTTAGTCACATGATCTCAGTTGACGAACCTTAGGTATGCAAGACCGCACAGTCATTGGTTTTGCCTAAAAACAGTTCCCCTTGTTTAGCTATAATTTTATGGCTAATGTTTTGGGATTTGGTCCTGCTTGAGGCCACCTTGGTGGCAGTCACTGGATCAATTGCTAGAGCACTTAGTCACATGATCTCAGTTGACAGACCTAGGGTATGCAAGGCTGGACAGTCATCAGTTTTGCCTAAAAATAGGTCTCAGTTGGCCAAGATTTCACAGCTAATGTTTTGGGATTTAGTTCTGTGGTGGGATCCCGACAGATCCTGGAGAAAAGGAATGGTGAGTAATAATTTCTCCTAGGGTAAGGCAACAGAGATTAAACAGGTAAAAATTTTTATACAATAGGTATACTGTAATACATTAGCCCTCCCACAGTATTTTTTTTTTAAATCCTCTACATACCTTTTTTAATCAAAGTCTTCTAGCCAGTCTACTACTAAGGACAAAGCAGCTTCCTCTTCTTCTAAGACTGAGCATCACTCACACAATGACATTTGAGCACCACTCAGCCCTGGAGTACAGTGAGCCCAGCCTGTGTGCTGATGCACCCCCTAGAGGGGGCCTTGAAAACGACAGATTGAGTTCACAGGAAATGGGCAGAATGACACGATTGCCGCTTTTCCCAAAGTAGACAGTCAATGTTGGGCTGAGTAGGAAGTCAAGGACAGTGCTGGAGAAAGTAGAGCAGCTTTTCTCAACCAAGGTTCCTCCAGAGGTTGTTAGGGGTTCTGTGAGCAATAAGCAATTTCAGCCTCTCGGATAAGTAACCACTGACATTGATTTCTCCAGTTATTGATAAAGCTGCCATACACTGGTAGAATTTAATTTGAAGATGTTTGTTTTAATTGATCGATTAGTTGGGGTTAAATCAATGTTTGCTTTCAACCATGGTGACTAGAAAATTAGGATCTGGATGCATTATTTTCCCAAATGAACACATTTCTAACAGTTAATGTGGTGTTTGTTCAGGAAACCAAAATTCAAAACATTTTGTGTGCTTTTAACATCCGATTTTGGAATACTTTCAAACGTTACTCATCAAGTCATTGAATGTCCTGGGAATTTTCATACAAATGTTTATACAAATATTTGTGTGATTGCGTGTTTGCAAATCAACTAGTGTAAGGCCAGCTTAAGGGGGTATTCTTCCTACAAACCACAAAAATAACAAGCATTTTTCCAACTGACCATCACAGTACAGCTAGCCATAGATGGATAGAATAGACACATGCAGAACGAAAATATTTGTTTCATTTCACATCAATGAGTTAAGATACTAACTTTGTTTTGCTGCATTCGTAATGAAATTTGTTTTGTTTAGTTTCATTTTGTTTATTCATTTTTGACCAGATTAAAATTTTTCCAATGGATTTGAAGTAATTAGATTAAAAATATTGAATTGATCGAAACTAATTGTGAAGAATTGCTGGTTTTATTCTATTCAAACTTTCAGATTTCAGAAGATGGTTATATTCTCTTTCTATTCTGTTCTATTCTACTTTTTCTGTTATAATCTATTCCTGTATTTTCTATTCAATGTTTATCTATTCTTTTCTTTTATTCGATTCTGTTTTACTTTATTCTATTCTTTTGGAAATTTTAATTTTGGAAGACAGCTATATTTATATATACGCATAAAGGTTGACTTCCTAAAGGGAAATAGGCTATGCACTGCAAGTACAGTTGCTTTAGATTCACGTCTGAAATGAGGCAAAGCACTGCTGATTTCTTTTATCCAGTCATGTGCAAGGAAAAATGCAGTTTTTTTTTTTTATTTCCTTGCATGTTCCCCTCAGATCTAGAGCAATGCACTTTCAGTGCACAGCCAATATACCTTTAGTTAATCAACCCCATAGTCTTTGAAGGAAATCAGCAATAATCAGCAATAGATTTATATTTCAAATTTGTTTATGAATTAAATTTCATTTTCAATTCAAATTCAATTTGAATTTCAGATGAAATTTCATTTCATTACTTCAGATTAGTTTAAATTCTTTACTATTGTAATTCAGAAATCCGCATCTCTGAATAACGGAAATTTTGTCCAAATTTCAATTCAGAATGAAACGAACTGCACATCTAGATAGAATTTCGAATGAAAAGTCTCAGAAGTCTTAGGAAAATTTGTACGAAAAATTCTCAGAACATTCAAATGTTTGAAATTTTTAAAACAACGCAAACAATTATAATTATATTAAATACCACTCCAAGAAAAAAAAATAATAATCAAATTATATATAAAATTATAAGCCCCACTCCAAGTAAGTGGAAAAAGTAAGTGAAAAAATTATTATATAATAAAAATTATAAAAAACACATAAATATTCTTGAAAGTCCTCTTTCCAAAGAAATAAAATGTGCATCCACCAAAAACAGTGCTCAAAAAATATACCGCACTCACCATATATTGGTGAAAAAACGCCTTTAGGGTTTTTTGGGATCCTAGACCCAGTCAGTATGCCTCCAGTTCTCCACTCCAAACCAGAGTATAGCCAACCTCCAGGATCACCGGACTCCACTTTCCAAGAACACCTAGAGCAATGTAGGGAAAAAACATATATAGCGTAATACTGCAACACTTGGTTATACTCAATATTCAAGTACCAAGCCACTCACATTCTTAATGATCAAAATCCGCATTTTAATTGCATTTCAATGAATCCAAAAACGCCACAACACCAGGGTAGTTTTCAGAGATCCCACGGTCAGCAACAGATGACAGCACAGATAATTAATTTAATAATTTTATATATAATTTTATTATTATTATATATTTTTTGGAGTGGTATTTAATATAATTATATTTTTTGCACTGTTTTAATGTTTTATATATATTTTTTGGTGTGGGTTTGCACTGATGAGCAGCAGCATATATTTGTATATTCAATTTGTATAAATTTGGCGCTGGTGATTTATGTTTAAAATGTTTAACATTTTTGTTTGCTTTTTACATTTGCTGTTGGAATAAATGAACTTTACTAAACAAAAACTACATTCAATGTTAGAAATTTAAACAAAATTACATTCTGCTCCTTAAAATTTTCTTGCCGCTGCAATCAAAAAGTATGACCCCATTTATGATCAGGAAATCGAACTAACTTTTTTAGAACATTCGTTTTCCTGAGATTTTTTTTGTCAAATATCTACCTATCTATGGCCAGCTTTCAGCTGCCCATACACCGGTAAATTTTAAAATTGTCATTCTATGACTTGACGAATGTTGTATTGACTTTCCTGATTGAAAACCACATATAGTACGTTACAGAGAAAAAATGTTTGAATTTTCTTGTCACTGCAGTCAAAAAGTAACACCAATTTGACTCCACTAATGATTCGAAAATTGACGTTCTTAAAACAAACCATTTTTAACTTAATTCTACTAGTGTGTAACCGACTCTGGGCAACAAAAAATATATACCTTGCAGTAGGGCTGTACCTGCACTACAACGACTAATTGTTCATTTTAGTCTAGGCCTTAGGAAGCGGAGGATCACATAATTAACCACTTCCCGACCACACCATAACTAAAACACGGCTACAGCGCAGTCATCTAGTTTTTGGAGAGGGTCGATAAACATCCTCCCAAAACCCTGCCCCCTGCGTGCCCCTGGGGCCCTCATCGGGTTTGCTCTCTGAACGCTATGTTCTTTGGACACAGCTGATCACAGATCAAAGTAAAGGGGTAATCACATTGGCCCTTTACCATGTAATCAGCTGTGTCCAATCACAGGTCATCACATGAGCAAACTTTTTATTTCCTCACACGCTGTCACTGTGTGATGAAAGGAGAGCCAATAACTGGTAATCCTGGCAGGACACATTTACACTGATAATCAGGGCACTGATCACCAGTGTCCTGATAATCAGTGCAGCCCCGTCAGTGCCAACCAATGCTCATCAGTGCAGCATATAAGTGCCCATCAGTGCCTCCCATCAGTGCCACCTATCGGTGCCCATCAGTGCAGCCTCATCAGTGCAGCCTTTCAGTACCCATCAGTGCAACCTCATCAGCGGCCATCAGTGCAGCCTTTCATTACCCATCAGTGCAGCCTCATCAGCGGCCATCAGTGCATCCTTTCAGTGGCCATCAGTGCAGCCTCATCAGCGGCCATCAGTGCAGCCTTTCATTACCCATCAGTGCAGCCTCATCAGCGGCCATCAGTGCAGCCTTTCATTACCCATCAGTGCAGCCTCATCAGCGGCCATCAGTGCAGCCTTTCAGTACCCATCAGTGCAGCCTCATCAGCAGCCATCAGTGTAGCCTTTCAGTACCCATCAGTGCAGCCTCATCAGCGGCCATCAGTGCAGCCTTTCATTAACCATCAGTGCAGCTTTTCAGTACCCATCAGTACAGCCTCATCAACAGCCATCAGTGTAGCCTTTCAGTACCCATCAGTGCAGCCTCATCAGCGACCATCAGTGCAGCCTTTCAGTACCCATCAGTGCAGCCTCATCAGCAGCCATCAGTGCAGCCTTTCAGTACCCATCAGTGCAGCCTCATCTGCGGCCATCAGTGCAGCCTCATCAGCGGCCATCAGTGCAGCCTTTCATTAACCATCAGTGCAGCTTCATCATCAGCCATCAGTGCAGCTTTTCAGTACCCATCAGTACAGCCTCATCAACAGCCATCAGTACAGATTTTCAGTACCCATCAGTACAGCCTTTCATTACCCATCACTGGAGCCTCATCAGCAGCCATCAGTGCAGCCTTTCAGTACCCATCAGTGCAACCTCATCAGTGCACATCAGTGAAGAAGAAAAATTATATATTTGCAAAATTGTCTTTTTTTATTTGTTTAGCAAAAACTAAAAACCCCCAGGAGTGAATAAATTCCACTAAAAGATAGCTCTGCCTGTCTAGAAAAAATGATAAAAATGCTATATGGGTACAGTGTTACATAATTAACCAATTCCCGACCACACCATAACCAAAACACGGCTACAGCGCAGTCATCTAGTTTTTGGAGAGGATCGATAAACATCCTCCCAAAACCCTGCCCCCTGCCTGCCCCTGGGGCCCTCATCGGGTTTGCTCTCTGGGCGCTATGTTCTTTGGACACAGCTGATCACAGATCAAAGTAAAGGGGTAATCACATTGGCCCTTTACCATGTAATCAGCTGTGTCCAATCACAGGTCATCACATGAGCAAGCTTTTTATTTCCTCACACGCTGTCACTGTGTGATGAAAGGAGAGCCAATAACTGGTAATCCTGGCAGGACACATTTACACTGATAATCAGGGCACTGATCACCAGTGTCCTGATAATCAGTGCAGCCCCGTCAGTGCCAACCAATGCTCATCAGTGCAGCATATAAGTGCCCATCAGTGCCACCTATCAGTGCCCATCAGTGCAGCCTCATCAGTGCAGCCTTTCAGTACCCATCAGTGCAGCCTCATCAGCGGCCATCAGTGCAGCCTTTCATTACCTATCAGTGCAGCCTCATCAGTGGCCATCAGTGCAGCCTTTCAGTACCCATCAGTGCAGCCTCATCAGCGGCCATCAGTGCAGCCTCATCAGCAGCCATTAGTGTAGCCTTTCAGTACCCATCAGTGCAGCCTCATCAGCAGCCATCAGTGCAGCCTTTCAGTACCCATCAGTGCAGCCTCATCAGCGGCCATCAGTGCAGCCTTTCATTAACCATCAGTGCAGCTTCATCATCAGCCATCAGTGCAGCTTTTCAGTACCCATCAGTACAGCCTCATCAACAGCCATCAGTGCAGCCTTTCAGTATCCATCAGTACAGCCTTTCATTACCCATCACTGCAGCCTCATCAGCAGCCATCAGTGCAGCCTTTCAGTACCCATCAGTGCAACCTCATCAGTGCACATCAGTGAAGAAGAAAAATTATATATTTGCAAAATTGTCTTTTTTTATTTGTTTAGCAAAAACTAAAAACCCCCAGGAGTGAACAAATTCCACTAAAAGATAGCTCTGCCTGTCTAGAAAAAATGATAAAAATGCTATATGGGTACAGTGTTACATGGCCCACAATTGTCATTCATGGTGTGACAGCATGGGAAGGTGAAAATTGGCCTGGAAGGAAGGGGGTAAAAGTGCCCGGTACTGAAGTGGTTAAAATTATTTTGCCTCTCCTCCATTATCATTATTATTATTATACAGGATTTATATAGCGCCAACAGTTTGCTCAGAGCTTTACAATATAAAGGCAGACAGCAGTTACAATAGATTTCAGTACAGAAGGAATATGAGGTCGCTGCTCATGAAGCTTACAGTCTAAAGGAATCTAGACTAAATGAGCGATTAACCCTTGCAGGGCAGGCATAGACTCACTGCAAAGGATCATTTCTTGTTTTATTATTTATTACAGGTACTTATATAGCGCTGTCAATTTACCTATATATTGTACATTCACATCAGTCCTTACCCCTCAAGGGACGTACAATCTATAAAGTCCCTAACTTACATTCATACACATACTAGGCCAACTTAGACAGGATCCAGTTAACCTACCAGCATGTCTTTGGAGTGTGGGAGGAAACCGGAGTACCTGGAGGAAACCCATGCAGGCACAGGGAGAACATGTAAACTCCAGGCAGTTGGGGCTTTGAATCAATGGCCCTGCTACTGCCAGGCAGAAGTGCTAATCATTTAGCCACTGTGCTACCCAGAGTCCACCATATATATATGATTTTGCGCAGCCCTGCCGCCCTGTAGCAGTAGTTCTACTATAGGGTGGAGGGCAAGCAGTTAAAGTGGTAGTAAACTCCTTTTGTATACCTTTAGCTACAGGTAAGTTCTATTATGAGATTATAGAAGATATTCGCTCCTTTTGACCAGCACTGTGCCGGGACTCCTGCGTGCATGTGCGGAATTGACACTGTCGCGACTCGGCCTGTCACACGGAGCTCGCAAACCTGGAAAAAAGAACAGGTAAAGATAGAAGCAGCTGCAGCGGTCACAAAGCGATGCATTCTAGCACATTATGACATTACCTTGCAGGGGAAAAGTTTTTTATTTTTTTATGTGTGGTTTACTACCACTTTAATGCGCTGCAGTGCAATTTTAAGCTCCACAGACTATGAAAATCTCATTACAATCGCAGCTGTCAATGCACAATAGCGCACCAAAAATTTGCACTCAAAACCGCATGCAAACCTAGGCTTAATGTGTTACTAAACCCAGGACCATGCATTCACTATATCTGGTCTCCACGGACCCTGCATTCACTATATCTGGTCTCCGAGGACCCTGTAGTCACTATATCTGATCTCTCCGGACCCTGCATTCACTATATCTGGTCTCCGAGGACCCTGTAGTCACTATATCTGGTCTCCCAGGACCCTGCATTCACTATATCTGGTCTCCCAGGACCCTGCATTCACTATATCTGATCTCCCAGGACCCTGCATTCACTATATCTGGTCTCCCAGGACCCTGCATTCACTATATCTGGTCTCCCTGGACCCCGCATTTACTATATCTGGTCTCCCAGGACCCTGCATTCACTATATCTGGTCTCCCAGGACCCCGCATTCACTATATCTGGTCTCCCCGGACCCTGCATTCACTATATCTGGTCTCCCAGGACCCCGCATTCACTATATCTGATCTCCCAGGACCCTGCATTCACTATATCTGGTCTCCCAGGACCCTGCATTCACTATATCTGGTCTCCCAAGACCCTGCATTCACTATATCTGGTCTCCCAGGACCCTGCATTCACTATATCTGGTCTCCCCGGACCCTGCATTCATTATATCTGGTCTCCCCGGACCCTGCATTCACTATATCTGGTCTCCCAGGACCCTGCATTCACTATATCTGGTCTCCCCGGATCCTACATTCACTATATCTGGTCTCCCCGGACCCCGCATTCACTATATCTGGTCTCCCACAGTACACACAACATGGAAATGCAATTATTTTACTAAATATAAACTGATAAACACCTTTTCTCATCATTAGTATATAGCAGTCCTGTGACTTCTATCAGTGTCCAGCAGAGCACTAGTTAAATCTTGTAGGAGGAGTTTTCATTCTGCTCTAGGAAGATGCAGGACCCCTTACCTCTGTTTGGACAGGCCTGATTGGTCCTGTGCTGATCACAGGCACACTCCCAAGAAAAAAAAAACATCTCTAGCAATTTTCACCAAACTGAGCATGTGCAAAATAACTCCACATAATATGTCTTATCAGGAGATAAGAGGGGGACACTGTAAGAAGGGGAGGATCAGAGAAGTTAGGACCAAACCACGTTTTTACGAAATGCAGAGGATTAATCACTTAGGCTCCACAGTATAACAGGCATGCTTTACTGCACATACAGACTGATTGTACTGTTGTGGGTTTAGCAGCACTTTAAGGCAGATAATGACGCCTTTCCCACTCTCCCTCCAGCTAGTCTGGGCTTACTCTGATGGGCAGTCCCGGTGCTCCTGAGTCCTCATCCTTCTTCCCTCTTCTGGTTTGCCTCTGGTTTCTGGTCGATTCCTCTCCCCACGTTTCTTTCTGTTTCACAGCTGTGCGACTTTCTTTGGTCCCCTCAGCTTTTAGCCTTGTCTTCTTTTTATTTCTGTTTCGTTCTTCTACGTATTTGTATCTACATGAGCTGCAGATGACGAGCTCATATGGGTCTGGATAGATCACCGAGAACACCCCACTATTGCAGGAGGGGATCCTTCTAGCCCTCCACTCTCTATAGCCAACAGTGTGTATTGAGTTATTGCTGTTATGTCAGTTTTTGACTGACATCCAATGTCTTTGTTTTGCCGTCTTTCGCTTTTATGTATGCTTACCTCCATTGTACATACCACTGCTAGCCCCTGCGTGGGCGAATTTATTGCTTACCTGTTTTTGTTCAAACCAAAAAAACATTATGGAAAGAGATAATGGGGATCATCACATCACGTTCGGCCACAAACCGGCTGTTTTGCCTGTTATTAGTTGTTGCATACTTTATGGCTTCTTTATCCTTTGTATGCTCTGTACAGCGATAATAATTCAATAAACAGTATATTAAAAAAAAAGAGGTGGATACAGAGGTAGGGTGGGTGGGTAGAACGTTTTGAGTTTTTTTAGTAAATGAAAAAAAAACCTGGAAAACTGGAGTTACACTTTAAAACAGATGTACTTCTTGTAGAGGAGGCGGGTCCCTTTGAGAGCGTGCGTGTGCACGAAACGCATCAGAGAGGGAGCCTAAGTGCTGATATCAGGCCGCCAAGGCCTTGCATTGATCCGGCAGCCATTCGTGTAAGTTCAGCTGTTTTGGTTTTATGTATTCCACATGGATTTTATCATATTTTAAATAAAATACTACACTATGCACCTTTTCTTGGGCTCCGTGTGTGAGCTTTTTTTATTAAGGCACATCTTATTTATTTATGGTACTTATTCAGCATGTTTACATATATATTGTACATTCACATCAGTCCCTAACCCTCAAGGGGAGTACAATCTAAGGTCCCTAACTCACATTCATCCATACACATACTAGAGGCAATTTAGACAGGAGCCAATTAATCTACCAGCATTTCTTTGGTGTGTGGGAGAAAACCGGAGTGCCCGGAGGAAACCCACGCAGGCACAGGGAGAACATACAAACTCCAGGCAGGTGGTGCTGTGGTTGGGATATGAACCAACGACCCTAGTACTGCCAGGCGGAAGTGCTAACCATTTAGCCACTGTGCTGTGTCTTGGTTACTTTGGATGGAATCCGCCAAGAGGAAGGAGTGAAGGAGGCTATCACAGCTCTCAATATCCCGTTGGGCTTGTCAGAGGTCTGGTGAGTGCATAGGGGTGAAGTTCTCAGGGAAGAGGTGTCACCACTGGATTGGTGTCACTGTTTTTTTATGTTTAACAGTCAATGAACTTTATTATTCATCAGGCACTTTTGCATTTTTCACTTTTTGGTGTTTATTGATGTATGTTATTATTATCAACATCGAATGCCATATTGTTCATAAAAGTTTCAATGCTAGCAGCTTTCTCATCTCCAAGCGCTCACTGCACCCTGATTGTTTTATATTTGTATACTTTATGGCTTCTTTATTTGTTGTTTTGCCGTCTTTTGCTTTTATGTTTGCTTACCTCCATTGCTCATACCACTGCTAGCCCCTGCATGGGCAAATTTATTGCTTAGACCTGACAAGAGAAAACACAAACAGGGCGCACTCTCCTCATGCATTACCGTGGTATCAAATGCTTTATTATAAAATAAGTAACAAGTGCATACTCACATAAAGACCATAAGAACAGAAATGGAGCCACATTTATCAGTCCCAGACAACGGGGGTCCTGTGGAACAGGTTAGCTGTTGGAATAGCTGAAACGTTTCAAGAGAGGCACTCCCTTCCTTCCATATATAGGGGAAGACATGTCCGGTTACCCTAGCTCTGAGGAAAGGAGTGCATTTCCCGAAAAATATATTTGAAAAATATTCTTCCCAAATATATTGACATATATTTGAAATGCTACAATTTTGGCCATATTCAACATATTTTAAAAAAAAAATAATATATATATATATATATATATATATATATATTTATATATCATGTTGAAATGTGTTTCTATGACAAACTATACGGAAAATATTTTTAAAAATACATTTCAAATACACTGTCTGTCTCTACAAATACAAATCTACATTTTTGGAATGCATTTACAAATATATGTAAAAAAATATATGTTACAATTACTTTTTTATACGTTAAAAAAAATCTAAGGAATTTATTTTAAAAATTATATATTTTTAAAAATATCTTCATATAAGTTGTAATATATAAAAAATGCATTTCAACATGCAGTATATATATTATTATTATTTGTAAATGCATTCCAAAAATGTAGATTTGTATTTTTAAAGACATACAGTATATTTGAAATGTATTTTTAACAATACTTATCATATATCTTGTAATAAAAATGTATTTCAACATGCAATATATATATAATATATATATATATATATATATATATATATATATATATATATATTTATATATATATAATTTTTTTTTTTTTTTTTATATATTGAATATGGCCAAAATTGTAGCATTTCAAATATATGTCAATATATTTGGGAAGAATATTTTCCAAATATATTTCAAATATATTTTTCTTCCATGTGGGTTATTCCAACCAGTAACCTGTTCCACAAGACCCCCGTTGTCTGGGACTGAAAAATTTGGCTCTATGTCATGTATTATATTAAAAACAAAAAGGCGGATATAGAGGTAGGGTGGAGGTAGAACTTTTTTTTTTTTTTGATGAAAAAAAAAAATGAAACTGGAGTTACACTTTAAAACAGATTTTCTTCTTGTAAAGGTTACTGTGCTATACTTCTAGGTTTGCGCATCAGATTTGAGTCATGCATTATATTTAAAAAAAAAGTGGATATAGAAGCAGGGTGGGTGGGTCGAATTTTTTTTTTTTTAATATGAAAAAATAAAAAATTTAACAGGAGTTACACTTTAAAACAGATTTTCTTCTTGTAAAGGCTGCTGTGCTATACTTCTATAATAAAATAGCAGTCAATAGCTCAAGGTTTGTGCATCAGGTTTGAGTCATGCATTATATTAAAAAAAAAAAAAAGAAGGCAGCGGATATAGAGGTAGGGTGGGTGGGCATAACTTTTTTTTTTTTCAATGGAAAAAAAAAAATTAAACTGGAGTTACACTTTAAAACAGATTTTCTTCTTGTAAAGCTTA
The DNA here is from genome assembly GCF_062004578.1 of Staurois parvus. NCBI lineage: Eukaryota > Metazoa > Chordata > Amphibia > Anura > Ranidae > Staurois > Staurois parvus. Next base: position 3,800,529 of record NW_028317969.1, read on the forward strand.
CTGTGCTATACTTCTAGGTTTGCACATCAGATTTGAGTCATGCATTATATTTAAAAAAAAGGTGGATATAAAAGCAGGGTGGGTGGGTAGAATTTTTTTTTTTTAATATGAAAAAATAAAAAATTAAACTGGAGTTACACTTTAAAACAGATTTTCTTCTTGTAAAGGTTACCGTGCTATACTTCTAGGTTTGCGCATCAGATTTGAGTCATGCATTATATTGAAAAAAAAAAGGTGGATATAGAAGCAGGGTGGGTGGGTAGAATTTTTTTTTTTTAATATGAAAAAAAAAAAATTTAACTGGAGTTGGACTTTAAAACAGATTTTCTTCTTGTAAAGGCTGCTGTGCTATACTTCTATAATAAAATAGCAGTCAATAGCATAAGGTTTGTGCATCAGATTTGAGTCATGCATTATATTAACAAAAAAAAAAAGAAGGCGGATATAGAGGTAGGGTGGGTGGGCATAACTTTTTTTTTTTTTTCAATGGAAAAAATAAATCAAACTGGAGTTACACTTTAAACCAGATTTTCCTCTTGTAAAGGCTGCTGTGGTATACTTCTACAATAAAATAGCAGTCAACAGCACAAGTGCATCAGATTTGAGTCATGCAGAATGATGGGTAGAGCCCCCCCATATCCTTGTTAGCAGTGCACACCCATTGCTCCTGTCATGACAGCTGACACGTATATAAGGCATCCCAAGGAGCAGAGGGGTGAAATGACAGCATCCTACCAGCCAACGCACCCTCCCAGCCAGCTGACACACACATGTAGTCAGTAGCGTCTCTGCTCCAGAGCTGCAGACAAGCACTTGGCTGAGAGCTGGATGCACAGACTCTTCACCAGCGGAGAGGAGCCCCCTTGCTAATAATATGTAAATATACCTGCAGCCTGCCTATCTCTGCCTACCCACGCAGTCCATTATTCTTCTTCTAGCTGGGAGAGATCCTAGCTGCATCTCTTATTTGCCAATTCCAAGCAGAGAGAAAGAGACATTCGAAACCGGGATCTCCGACCGAACCCAAGCATGTTCGCCTCCATTTGGTACGCCAAGAAACTCGGACGCCGCTTCGTCCACAACGCCAGAAAAGCCAAACTTCAAAAGGTACGAAAATTAGAGTGACGGCAGAAAAAAAAATAACACACAAAAAAAAAACATCTGCCACTCAATTTTTTAACCTTTTTTGTCTGAAATTAAATCTATGTTTGTCCCAATCATGTTTAAATTTACTTACTGGTGACATTCACCCTTTTTTAAGGAACCCACATGGAAGAAAAATATATTTGAAAAATATTCTTCCCAAAAAATACTGCCATATATTTGAAACAGTATAATTTTGGCCATATTCAATGTATTTCAAAATATATTTTAATATATATATATATATATATATATATATATATATATATATTGCATGTTGAAATGCGTTTTTGTTACATAATATATGAAAACTATTTTTGAAAATGCATTTCAAATATTCTGCATGTCTTTAAAAATACAAATCTACATTTTTGGAATGCATTTACAAATATATGTAAAAATATGTTAAAATTACTTTTTTATATGTTAAAAAAATCTGAAGAATATATTTAAAAAATATATAGTTTTAAAAATATATTTTTTTCAAATATATTCTTTAGATTTTTTTTAACATATAAAAAAGTCATTTTAACATATAATTGTAAATGCATTCCAAAAATGTGGATTTGTATTTTTAAAGACATACAGTATATTTGAAATGTATTTTTAAAAACATTTCTCATATATTTTTTAATAAAAATGCATTTCAACATGCAGTGTGTGTGTATGTGTGTGTGTGTATATATATATATATATATATAATTTTTTTTTTTTAATATATTGAATATGGCAAACATTGTAGCATTTCAAATATATGGCAATATATTTGGGAAGAATATTTTAAAAATATATTTCAAATATATTTTCCTTCCATATGGGAAGCATTGTTATAGAGTGGGTCGAAAGCATGCAGCTATTGCTTCTTTGAGTAACCAGCAGTGGAAAATTTGTCATTTCTTTTTAAATCTCTGTAGTTGAAAGTTGCATCAAGAAGGGGGTCCTGGGCATTGCAGAGCAGGCAGACGTCAGTGTTAGATTGTAATAGCCGGTGGTGTAAAGGCATTACTTTGTTGCAAAACCAGGCACTGTATTTTTGGTGCTAGCATGGACGATACTTCAGTACAGTAAGGGCTCGTTCACCCTATAGCGTTTGGCAAGCGTTGGTCCGGCGTTTGCGGAGGGTTTTTTAACGCTCGGCAAACGCTATGCAAATGCCGCATGCGCGGTTTAGCGGCGGTTGCTAGGCGTTTGCCGAGCTTTAAAAACGCCCCACAAACGCCTATAATGCAGTTTGAATGGTGTTACCGCTCCGCAAACGCCCCGCAACCGCGTCGCAACCGCACCGCAAACGCCGGCCGGGCGTTTGTGGAGCGGCACCATAGACTGGAATAGGAAGCTTCAACGCCTCCTGACTCGACCAGAGGCGTCCGTTTTGCCGCGACGCAAACGCTCCCGTTAGAACAGCACCATGTGCTGTAATGTGCAGAATTGGCAGAGGCGTTTGGGAATTGGTAAAAACGCTTCCCAAACGCCTCTCTGCCGCCTGCACACAACGCTAGTGTGAACGTAGCCTTAGAGCCGTGATGACGTGCAAAGTGCAATAATAACCCAAAGTACAAAATTGTAATAATAACTATTAACACCCCTCCTCCCAACACCTTTCATCAGAGCAATAGCAGATTATTGCTGTTTGGGTGCAGCAGTTGCTCTTTGCTTTTACTTGGTAGAGCCACAGCCTGTCTGTATGCACTAGAAAATCTCTATTCTGATACCAGTGCCATGTCTCCAATGTCCAGAGGTTGCTGAATGGTATTCGGTGTTTCGGGTTCTGAAAAGTGTTGGTATTCCGGGTTCTGAAATGTGTTGGAATTCCGGGATCTGAAATGTGTTGGAATTCCGGGATCTGAAATGTGTTGGAATTCCGGGATCTGAAATGTGTTGCTATTCCAGGTTCTGAAATGTGTTGCTATTCCGGGTTCTGAAATGTGCTGGTATACCGGGTTCTGAAATGTGCTGGTATACCGGGTTCTGAAATGTGCTGGTATACCGGGTTCTGAAATGTGCTGGTATACCGGGTTCTGAAATGTGCTGGTATTACGGGTTCTGAAATGTGTTGGTATTCTGAGTTCTGAAATGTGTTGGTATTCCGAGTTCTGAAATGTGTTGGTATTCCGAGTTCTGAAATGTGTTGGTATTCCGAGTTCTGAAATGTGTTGGTATTCCGAGTTCTGAAATGTGTTGGTATTCCGAGTTCTGAAATGTGTTTGTATTACGGGTTCTGAAATGTGCTGGTATTTCGCATTCTGAAATGTGCTGGTATTCCGGGTTCTGAAATGTATTGGTATTGCGGGTTCTGAAATGTGTTGGTATTCCGAGTTCTGAAATGTGTTGGTATTCCTGGTTCTGAAATGTGTTGGTATTCCGGGTTCTGAAATGTGTTGGTATTCCTGGTTCTGAAATGTGTATGAATTCCGGGTTATGAAATGTGTTGGAATTCTGGGTTCTGAAATGTGTTGGAATTCCAGGTTCTGAAATGTAATGGTATTCCGAGTTCTGAAATGTGTTGGAATTCTGGGTTCTGAAATGTGTTGGAATTCCGGGATCTGAAATGTGTTGCTATTCCAGGTTCTGAAATGTGTTGCTATTCTGGGTTCTGAAATGTGCTGGTATACCGGGTTCTGAAATGTGCTGGTATACCGGGTTCTGAAATGTGCTGGTATACCGGGTTCTGAAATGTGCTGGTATACCGGGTTCTGAAATGTGCTGGTATACTGGGTTCTGAAATGTGTTGCTATTCCGGGTTCTAAAATGTATTGGTATTGCGGGTTCTGAAATGTGTTGTTGTTCCGGGTTCTGAAATATGTTGCTATTCCGGGTTCTGAAATGTGGTGGTATTTAGGGTTCTGAAATGTGTTGGTTTTCCAGGATTTGAAATGTGTTGGTATTCCGGGTTCTGAAATGTGTTGGTATTCCGGGTTCTGAAATGTGTTGGTATTCCGGGTTCTGAAATGTGTTGCTATTCCGGGTTCTGAAATGTGTTGCTATTCCGGGTTCTGAAATGTGTTGCTATTCCGGGTTCTGAAATGTGTTGGTATTCTGGGTTCTGAAATGTGTTGCTATTCCGGGTTCTGAAATGTGTTGCTATTCCGGGTTCTGAAATATGTTGCTATTCCGGGTTCTGAAATGTGTTGGTATTCCAGGTTCTGAAATGTGTTGCTATTCCGGGTTCTGAAATGTGTTGGTATTCCAGGTTCTGAAATGTGTTGCTATTCCGGGTTCTGAAATGTGGCACAATTGTTTTTTGATGGGCTAGTCAAAGAATCATCTATAAAAAGAACCCCCAAAAAAACAAAAACAACCTGACTGTCAACCTCTGCTCTGCTCTACCCAATAGGCATTGATGGTTGTATAGCACTGAATATTCCAGGTGTGTTATTTTAGTAATTCCCCTCAGCACCCATTTACAAGGTATATGTTGTGAGGATGGCGTGCCTTACCGCGATGTGCAGTGCCGCAGGTTACGTGCGTTGCTGAGTTGTATTGACATTCATTTGGACTATCACCCCCAACCCACTAAGGTAACGTACATCGCCATTGCCATGCATGGCAAGGAACCATAGTGCAAACATTGCGTGACGTGTCCAGTTTTTAGAACTTTTTGGTGTTTTGAAAGTCCATTTGATGGAATGCCTTAAAGTGGTTGTAATCCTCAGACATGAAATATGAACAAAGCACGTCCCTGTATGTACTTGTCTCAATCCAGAGCACTGAGTATCATTTCTCTCTGCGGCTTCATTCCTCTGCTATCCACTTTGACACCAAGAAAAGTGGGGACAGGGGAGGGACTTCCAGCTGATTGACAGCCTCAGCTCTGTTCCCGTGCAAAGGGGGGGGGGTTCCTTATTCTTAGTACCCTTATTCTTGGTTATTACAAGTACTTACGTAGGGCTGAAAATGTACGCATCACTTTACATATATATTGTACATTCACATCAGTCCCTAACCCTCAAGGGGCATACAATCTCAGGTCCGTAACCCTCAGGGGGCATACAATCTAAGGTCCCTAACCCTCAAGGGGCGTACAATCTAAGGTCCCTAACCCTCAAGGGGCATACAATCTAAGGTCCCTAACCCTCAAGGGGCGTACAATCTAAAGTCCCTAACCCTCAAGGGGCATACAATCTCAGGTCCGTAACCCTCAGGGGGCGTGCAATCTCAGGTCCGTAACCCTCAGGGGGCATACAATCTAAGGTCCGTAACCCTCAGGGGGCGTGCAATCTCAGGTCCGTAACCCTCAGGGGGCGTGCAATCTCAGGTCCGTAACCCTCAGGGGGCATACAATCTAAGGTCCGTAACCCTCAGGGGGCATACAATCTAAGGTCCCTAACCCTCAAGGGGCATACAATCTAAGGTCCCTAACCCTCAAGGGGCATACAATCTAAGGTCCCTAACCCTCAAGGGGCGTACAATCTAAGGTCCCTAACCCTCAAGGGGCATACAATCTCAGGTCCGTAACCCTCAGGGGGCGTGCAATCTCAGGTCCGTAACCCTCAGGGGGCATACAATCTCAGGTCCGTAACCCTCAGGGGGCGTACAATCTAAGGTTCGTAACCCTCAGGGGGCGTGCAATCTCAGGTCCATAACCCTCAGGGGGCGTACAATCTAAGGTCCCTAACCCTCAAGGAGTGTACAATCTAAGGTCCCTAACCCTCAAGGGGCGTACAATCTAAGGTCCCTAACCCTCAAGGGGAGTACAATCTAAGGTCCCCAACTCACATTCATACATACACATACTAGGGACAATTTAGACAGGAGCCACTAAACCTACCAGCATAAATTTGGAGTGTGGGAGGGAACTGGAATGCATGGAGGAAACCCACACAGGCACAAGGAGAACATGTAAACTCCAGGTAGGTGGTGCCGTGGTTGGGATTCGAACTGGTGACCCTAGAGCTAGTTGAAGTGCCAACCACTTAGCCACTGTGCTGTCCCTTCCGTCCAATCATCTGCAGAGTGTAACTTCAGCTCTCTACCCCTTTTTTTCTGACAGCTCAGACAAGCTTTAGAATGTCTGCACTGTGAACAGATGTAGAGAAGAGAAGACTGTGGATAAACAAGTACAACGTATATAGGAGGATTTGTTTCATCTCTGTGTATTATAAGTGCAAACCACTTAGCCACTGTGCTGTCCCTTCCATCCAATCATCTGCAGAGTGTAACTTCAGCTCTGAGCCTTTTTTTTCTGACATCTCAAACAAGCTTTGTAATGTCTTCACTGTGAACAGATGTAGAGAAGAGAAGATACAGGTAAACAAGTACAACATATTTAGGAGGATTTGTTTAATCTCTGTGTATTACGTGAGGATAGTCACTTTACTGGGTATATGTAAGGATTTATGACCAAAGTAGTTGTAGAGCCTTACATATACCCTGTGAAGTGACTGTCCCCACGTAATACACAGAGATGAAACAAATCCTACTCAATAAGTTGTACCTGTTTACCTGTTTCTTCTCTTCTGTACATCTCTTCACAGTGCAGACATTATAAAGCTTGGATGAGCTGTCAGATAAAAAGGGTCAGAGCTGAAATTACACTCTGCAGATGATTGGATGGAAAGGACAGCACAGTGGCTAAGTGGTTGACACTTATAATAAACAGAGATGAAACAAATCCTACTAAATACGATGTACTTGTTTACCTGCCGTATTCTCTTCTCTACATTAGTCCCCCTACATCCATTCAAAGTACAGATTTGCACAGGTTCTCTCAGCTCTGAAAAGCAGGGGACGGGCAGCTGAAAGTACGCTCAGTGGGGAGAGCACTGGGAGCTGATTAGAGGGACGGGACACCCCCCCCCCTTCACATAGCACATAGGAGCAGAGCTGAGGCTGTCAATCACAGGCTGTGCCCTCCCCTGTCACCATTTTTCTCTTGCTGTCAGGAAAACTTGTCAAAAGTGACTCATGCCGATAGGAGAGGAACGAGGCAGCAGACAGAAATGACACTTAGTGCTCTGGATTGAGACAAGTACACACTGGAGAGGGTTATGCTTTGTTCATATTTCATGTCTGAGGTTTACAGACACCAGGGGCGGACTGACCATTTGGGCACTAGGGAACTGCCCGAGGGCCCAGGGTCAGTAGGGGGCCCCATGAGATGCCCCTGGTACCTTTCATAGGCTTTTTTGGGTATGGTTTGAGTGTGTGAGAGGACACGGGGCCCCATGATCCCCTATTGCCCAGGGGCCCCATGAGTTGTCAGTCCGCCTTTGCCAGCCACTTTAATGCAACACAGGTTAATGCATGTATGAAGCATCGCACAAATGCAAATGGACCCCTAGGCTTGCTTCACCCTTTAGTCTTGCAGAAATGTCACTTGTGTTAGTACAATGAATTCTGAATGGCACCCCAACACACCTTGCTTGTAGTCAAAGTACTGGATATACTGCCCTGAGGTATGTTATATTGATCTTCAGCCGGCTTCTTAGTACAACTGATAAGCAAGTCTTTGCCGCTCAATAATCCATTTCAGTGAATGATCAGTCATAGCAAGGTGCGTTACCGGAAGGTGGCTTCAGTTCCCGGGGTAGTGTTCCTTATCGGGATACCTGTGGAGTGACTTCAGAAAATTCCACCAGCTCCACGCACCCATACCAATCTGCAGAATGAGAGTAATGCTGAGGGAGCCTTCCCTACTCGCCGAGAACCTCTCCACACGTTGTCCCTCACAAGCTTGTTTCCATCCCTGTCCAATCACTCAGTCAAAGTGATGTGGGTTTTCTTGTTTAAAAGTTTTCTCACCCAAAATGGCCACCGAGTCTCCCGAGAGTCCAGTCAGATAACTTCCTTTCTGGAGGCCATGGACAGGATCCCGAAGAGACCAATTCCCTTTTAAGACCACTCTTTCCTAGTAATAATGGCACAGGGCCACCTAAAGGTGGGTAGACTAACTGCACCTGTCTACAGGTGTGTGTGTGTTGTAGCCTAATGGGTGGCAGTGCACTAGCTTGTGTTGCCATAGGACTGAGCTTTCCCTACTTGCCTAGAACCTCTCCCCATGTTGTCCCTCACAAGCTTGTTTCCATCCCTGTCCAATCACTCAGTCAAAGTGATGTGGGTTTTCTTTTTTAAAAGTTCTCTCACCCAAAATGGCCGAGTCTCCCAAGAGTTCAATCAGATAACTTCCTTTCTGGAAGCCATGGACAGGATCCCTAAGAGACCAATTCCCTTTTAAGACCCCTCTTCCCTTGTAATAATGGCACAGGGCCACCTACAGATGGGTAGACTAACTGCACCTGTCTACAGGTGTGTGTGTGTTGTAGCCCAAAGGGTGGCAGTGCACTAGCTTGTGTTGCCATAGGTCTGAGCTTTCCCTACTCGCCAATTTCCTTATAACAATGGCAGAGGGCCACCTACAGGTGCCTAGAGCCTCTCCCCATGCTGTCCCTCACAACCTTGTTTCCATCCCTGTCCAATCACTCTGTCAAAGTGACGTGGGTTTCCTAATTTAAAGGTTTTCTCACCCAAAATGGCCAACAAGTCTGCCAAGAGTCCAATCGGATAACGTCCCTTCTGGAAGCCATAGACAGGATCCCTAAGAGACAAATTCCCTTTTAAGACCCCTCTTCCCTTATAACAATGGGAGAGGGCCACCTACAGGTGGGAAGACTAACTGCACCTCTCTACAGGTGTGTGTGTTGTAGCTCAATGCGTGGAGGTGCACTAGCGCGTGCTGCAGTGTGGTGGGCTGCAAGAAAAGTTGTAGGTCTGCGCTTTCCCTACTTTCCTAGAACCTCTCCCTACGCTGTCTCTCACAAATGGGTTCCTGTCCCTGTCCAATCACTTGCTCAAAGTACGCTAAAGTGATGTGGGTTCCCTTATTTAAAAGGTTCCCTCACCCGAAATGGCCACCATGTCTCTTGAGAGTCCAATCAGATAACTTCCCTTCTGGAAGCCATGGACAGGATCCCTAAGAGACCAATTCCCTTTTTAGACCCCTCTTCCCTTGTAATTATGGCACATGGCCACCTACAGGTGGGTAGACTAACTGCACCTGTCTACAGGTGTGTGTGTTGTAGCCCAATGTGTGGCAGTGCACTAGCGTCTGAGCTTTCCCTACTTGCCTAGAACCTCACCCCACGCTGTCCCTCACAAGCTTGTTTCCATCCCTGTCCAATCACTCAGTCGAAGTGATGTGGGTTTCCTTCTTTACAGGTTCTCTCACCCAAAATGGTCACCAAGTCTCTCAAAAGTCCAAGTTCCCTTCTGGAAGCACTGGATGAGATCCCTAAGAGACCAAGTCTCTTATAAGACCCCTCTTCCCTTGTAATAATGGCACAGGGCCATCTACAGATGGAAAGACTAACTGCACCTGTCTACAGGTGTTCATGCTGTAGCTCAGTCCGTGGAGGTGCACTAGCATGTGCTACAGTGTGGTGGGCTGCAAGAAAAGATGTAGTTCTGAGCTTTCCCTACTTGCCCAGAACTTCTCTCTACGCTGTCCCTCACAAGTGGGTTCCTGTCCTTGTCCAATCACTTGCTCAAAGTGCATTAAAGTGACGTAGGCTCCCTTATTTAAAAGGGTCCCTCACCCAAAATGGCCACCAAGTCTCTTGAGAGTCCAATCAGACAGCTTCACTCCTTGAAGCACTGAATGGGATCCCTAAGAGACCAATATCTTTATAAAAATCTTCATATCTTCCTTTGTAAAAATGGCACAAGGCCACCTACAGGTAGGAAGGCTAACTGCACCTGTCTACAGGTGTGCAATCTGTAGCTCAATGCGTGGCAATGCATTGATGTGTTTTGTTTTGTGGTGGGCTGCTAGGAAAGATGTAGGTTTATTCTGGGATGTTTAAATGTATTCCCATGGGCTGCTTAATGCATAACATGTTAATGTATGCAGAAAATACACACAAATGTGTTGCATTATTGCAATGGCCAGTGGTGAAATGTGAATTTGACCCAAGGGCTCTATGCCAACCTTTCTCAACCAGGGTGCCCAGGCACCCTGGGTTGCCTTGAGGTTTCTTCAGGGGTGCCTTGGCAAAATGTCTAAAAATTGCATACAAACTGGTATACAAGCCATCGGGTGGAACAAGTCTGCCTTTTAGTTACACAAAGACACTGGTTTTCATTGTGCACCAATACAACCCTCTAGCCGCCAGCACCCTGACAACCAATGACATCGTCAGTTGATAAGGAGGATGTCAGCTGCCTGCACAGCATCCTAGTTTGACCCTCCCCTGCCCCTCTCCATCACTGCAGGGGTCACATGAGCCCAGTGATAGAGAAAAACTGAGGAAGAAGAGAAACACTGGAATACTAGTCAGTACCAGTGTGCAAAAGTGTATTTGCTTTGGAAGAATAAATCACCTCTAATGTTGGGTGTACTACACGTGTGGATGTTGCTGTGATATAAAAACTGTTGGAATAGTTTTTCACATTTTAGAATGGGGTGCCTCGGGACTTTCCATAAATTTAAAGGGTGCCTCGGGACTTTCCATAAATTTAAAGGGTGCCTCAGGACTGTCCATAATTTTAAAGGGTGCCTCGGGACTGTCCATAATTTTAGAGGGTGCCTCGGGACTGTTCATAATTTTAAAGGGTGCCTCGGGACTGTCCATAATTTTAGAGGGTGCCGCGGGACTGTCCATACTTTTAGAGGGTGCCTCAGGACTGTCCATAATTTTAGAGGGTGCCTCGGGACTGTCCATAATTTTAGAAGGTGCCTTGACTGAAAAAAGATTGAGAAACACTGCTCTATGCATTGCATAATTTCAAAGGGTGCCTCGGGACTGTCCATAATTTTAGAGGGTGCCTCGGGACTGTCCATAATTCTAAAGGGTGCCTCGGGACTGTCCATAATTTTAGAGGGTGCCTCGGGACTGTCCATAATTTTAAAGGGTGCCTCGGGACTGTTCATAATTTTAGAGGGTGCCTCGGGACTGTCCATAATTTTAGAGGGTGCCTCGGGACTGTCCATAATTTTAGAGGGTGCCTCGGGACTGCCCATAATATTAGAAGGTGCCTTGACTGAAAAAAGGTTGAGAAACACTGCTCTATGCATTGCATAATTTCAAAGGGTGCCTCGGGACTGTCCATAATTCTAAAGGGTGCCTCAGGACTGTCCATAATTCTAAAGGGTGCCTTGGGACTGTCCATAATTTTAGAGGGTGCCTCAGGACTGTCCATAATTTTAGAGGGTGCCTCGGGACTGTCCATAATTTTAGAAGGTGCCTTGACTGAAAAAAAGTTGAGAAACACTGCTCTATGCATTGCATAATTTTAAAGGGTGCCTCGGGACTATCCATAATTTTAGAGGGTGCCTTGGGACTGTCCATAATTTTAGAGGGTACCTCGGGACTGTCCATCATTTTAAAGGGTGCCTCGGGAGTGTCCATAATTTTAGAGGGTACTTCAGGACAGTCAATAATTTTAGAGGGTGCCTCGGGACTGTCCATAATTTTAGAGGGTGCCTTGACTGAGAAAAGGTTGCGAAACACTGCTCTATGCATTGCATTTCATGCATTGAGGTGTGCTACATTTAGTCAGTCCATTCATTTTAATTGGGCTGACAGTGCACCATAATGCGCGAAAGCACGGACCTGCAATATTTTTTTGCTATGCATTGCACCAGCATGTACCTATGGTTCACATCTGTGTGTCGCAGTGTTCTAAGACCCACTTAAAGTGTGCTGACTTGGTGTGTTAGGCTGCCATTGCTAGTTCTGGCTATCAATCACTACTCTTAGGTCCAAATCACAATTTCCAGTTGCAGCAACCACAGTGTGAGTTAATGTGCGTTCCAAGCGGCGGTGTGATGTGATGCCATTTATTTTGAAAGACATCCAACACACCTGCTTAGTAATGTACTGGTCGTGCCGTGT